>NC_057804.1:21504330-21560104 GCF_018294505.1 Triticum aestivum | reverse complement strand
AAATTCAACTCGCTGCCAAACGTCACTGGCAGTGTGATCTTCCCCTTTGGCTTGCTCCTTCCTGGATTTATCCCTTGAAATGTACCAGTTTCTTCGAGCTCGCTGTCGGGGATTTGGAGTTTCTTGAGCACTGCGGAGGAAATCAGGTTCAGGCCGGCCCCGCCGTCAACCAACATCTTCGTGACCTTGAGGTTGCGGATTGTTGGTGAGACCAACATTGGCAAGCACCCGACCGCGGTGACGCGATCGGGATGATCCTCAACGTCGAAGACGATGGGCGTGCCGGACCACTTCAGGGGCTTGCGCGACTCGACGGGCGGCTCCGCCGCGTTCACTTCTCGCACCCACTGCTTGAGTTGGCGGTGCGAGGTGTGCAGAGAGGCGCCGCCGTCGATGCACAACACCTCTGTCGCCTTCTGAAACTCTTGGTCATCAGTCTCATCTTCCTCCATCTCATCATCCTCATCCTCATCTTCGTCCTTGTCGCGGCCGCGGGGAGGTCTATCTCCTTGCCGCGGCTTGGCCTTGCCGCGGTGCCCTCCCCGGGCAGGAAGCTTCTTGCCGGATCCTCCGCCACCTCCCTAGGCCCTCTCCTTATCGCGGCGCTCGTATTCAGCTTTCTGTAGCTCCGCCATCTGCTCCACTTTCTTGCAGGTTTGGAGGTCATGGCCCTTGGTGCGGTGGATCTTGCAATACCGCTTGCCGGAACCATCCTGCTTGTCGGCGGCTACGACGGCCTCGCCGGAGTCATCGGCTTTGGCCTTGTCGGAACCGCCTCCGTTGCCGGAATGCTCAACAACCAGCACATCCTTAGCCTTTCTCTTCCTGTTGTTCCGCCTCTGGTTCTTCCTTGCCGAGGCGGCATCCTCACTGTCAGATCCTTCTGCTCCTGCAACCTCTCCGGGGATTTTCCTCCCCTCCTCAGCCCGTGCACACTTGTCGGCCAGAGCGTAGAGCTCGCTGACATCTCTGATCTTGCACATCACCATCTCCTCCCTCATCCTGCGGTTACGCACGTTCTGATGAAACGCGCTGATAACCGCGGCAGGGTGGACGTCTGGGATGTTGCGCTGCACCTGGCTGAATCTCTGTATGTACTTGCGCAGGGGCTCCCCCTCCTTCTGGACGAGCAAGTGGAGGTCACTCTCCTGTCCATGAGGCTTGTGGCCACCCGTGAAGGTGCCGACAAACTGATGACACAGGTCCGCCCATGAAGAGATGGAGCCGTCCGGCAAGTGCATGAGCCAAGATCTGACGTTGGGTTTGAGCACCAGCGGGAAGTAGTTGGCGAGGATCTTCTCGTTGTGTCCTCCGGCAGCCTGCACCGCGATGGTGTAGATGCTGAGGAACTCCGACGGATGTATCCTGCCATCGTACTTCTCGGGCACGTCCGGCTTGAAGTTCTTGGTCTTGGGCCACTGGACTCGCCGCAGCTCACGGGTGAACGCAGGGCAACCTGCCGCGTACGACAAGTCGCCTGGTTCCCCTGGCGCATGCATGTCGACAGTGGGCCCAGCACGCTGGTCAGATTGACGTCGCGCTTCCCTTCTGCGCTCTATGCGGGTGCGAGCGTCTTCATGTTGCCGTTCTTGGAGAACGTGGCGCTGATCACGGCGAGTTCGCGGGTCCAACGACGCAGTGGAGTCGGCGTCGGGGTTGGCCCGGCGAGCTGGCGATCTTGGCCCCCGGGGCTGGGAGTGCACGGAGGTGGCTCGGCGCCGGCCTGCGCCTGGGCGTCTTGCCGGGGCTTCGACGCGCTCGGTCGCCGGGGCTTGTCGCCGTTGGCGAAGCCGATGAGGCTGTATATGGTCATCCTCCAGTCGTCGATCTTGTGCGGCGCCGGAGGGTAGTCTAGAAGCAGCTGGGCTCGGGCCAGCGCTTCCTCGGCTGTCTTGGGTGGCGGCGGCGACGAGCGGCGCGAGGAGCGGGATGTGCTCGGACTCCCAACCGGATTGGGAGGAGCAACACCTCGTCCGGGCGACCGTACCTCACTTGCGCCAGCATGCTGACGTGCATGCTGGCCTCGAGCGTCCCGCGACCCACCAGCTTGGCCTTGCTCCAATGCGAGCACGGTGCTAGGAGCACCAGGGCATTGTTGACCTTGCACCTCTTGGGAAGGGTGCGGTGTCTGCACGGTCGCCGACGCTTGCGGGGCCTTGTTTTTGGATCTGGTGACGACGTGAGTCCCACCGTCGGCGCCCGCTCCTCCGCCGGCGTCCACTCCACCGCCTGCTTGCTCCGGCGGTGGTGGTGGAATTGATGTAGACGGAGCGGCCACCTCTGAAGGCTTCTTCTTTGGTGGCATGTTGACGAAGGCGTTAAAGCTGCGCGTGCGGAGACCGGATCAGATGCTCACGACCTCGACGCACCCCCTACCTGGCGCGCCAAAGATGCCGGGGCTGGCTCTGTGCGGCCACGAGCACCTATGGGGCACGGGGGCCCCTTCTAGTCCGGCAAGGGAGCGGGGACGTGCGCAGAGCAGATCGAGGTCGGACGCGCGGGGGAGACGGGCGATTTTTACCCAGCTTCGGGGCTCTCCGGAGAGATAAGACCCCTACTGCTGCCTTGTGTTTGTTATTTGATCTTGCTCGAGGATACGAGCATATGGTGGTGTTGTGGGTGTCGAATGGACCGAACCCCCTCTACGTGCGCATGGGCCTCCCTTTTATAGTCTGAAGGGGGCACCCACAGGTGGCAACGTAGGAAGCGGGGGTAGAAAGGTAAAAACGCAGGTTGGTACAACAGTGACCAACGGTGCCCCCACCTAACTCTGACGGCAGGGGACAAGGGCATTTAATGCCCTTCCAGTCGCCCCAACAGTGTAAGGAAACGACCGTTAGGTGAGCCACCGGTTGCCACGATGGCGTCTCTGTCAGCTTCGCTTGCCACCTCGCTCCGCATGGCTGCGCATTGCTTCGCCACGTGCCTCTGGGATGGCCTTGGGGTGACAAGTCGCGGGATGCGCTGGACTCTGGGTGGCAGCCTTGCCGCGGCAAGTGCCTTGCCGCGGTCCTTCTCTTGTCGGGCCGGCAAGCTTGCCGGCCGCTAAGCCTTGCCGGGACGCGCGGAGCGTCGCGGCTAGTCTGTTGGAATCGCCTTGATCGGCCTCCCCGGCAAGCTCCTCTTGTCGGGGCCTTCGTTTCCTTGGGTGATACTTTGTTCTTGAATGGCAGTAATAGGAAATGGTGGAGGGTCTTGGCGGGCGTCCGGCAAGCCTCGCCGCAGGGGCGTTACGACTGCCCGTGCACAAGTTCGGGGTACTAATGTGCCCCCCTACTTTAGTACACCGACACAGCCGGATTGTCTTCAGCAGCTTTAGTTTCAGACTCGGAGACATTCACAGTAGGAGTGGCTTCTGGAAACACTTGACGTGCAACTGATTGGTTGGGCACTTCTCCTTCTGGAACGCTCGAAAGAGGGACTTGAGGCCTTGGTCCTTTGCGAAGCCTGCGAAACGCTGGCGACGCCTTTGGAGATGGAGTTGGCTGGGCCTCAAAGTCATCCTCTTCTTCTTGCACAGGTGATGTGACTTGTGTCGGCGTTCTGGGAACGGGGGTCCCCAGACATGCCTGCCTGCGGCCTGCGGCGTGGCTCGAAAGGGGGCTGTGACACTCCAAATTTTTTTTTTGGTGTTCATCAAAAACTTTGTTGGATTTTTCAAAGAGGCCATTAAAACTTTCTCTTCAGAAAAACCTTCCTCTTAAAACTTCCTTCTCTCTGGCAAGAATTTTTATTTCTGTATCTTCTTCAAACTATGGTGTTGATCTTTTAAAACTTTTGTCTGATGACTCCCTGCTCAAAACATATTTTTGGAATTAATTGTTTTCTTTTAAAAAGAAACTCTATGAAATTTGGGGGTTTTCATATCATGAAAACCACCCAAGATTTTTGTTCTTGCCCATATGGTAAAACCCCTCCAAAACCTTTCCTCCTCCTTGTAAACAACCTAAGTTCTCTGTCCCAACTAATTCAAACAAGTTTTGGATTTTATTTCAATTATTTCATCTCTCAAATCTTTTCTGACTTTCATTTTGAGCCCGAGCCATTTACAAAGCAAGTACCCAATAGCATTTGTATTTGGACCTCAAACCAACTCTACTGGCTAGTCCTTGGTACCCTCAATCTGGAACCATCTTGATCCACTCTTCTTCTTTTCAAAATTTTGAAATTACACTCCCTGCAAGTTTGGACCAGATTTGCCAAATTTGGTGAAATTCATATCTACACTTCTCCAAAAATTCCACCAAAAATCAGGTAGCCTACTGGAGCAATGAGGAGCCACTCCACCCAAAATCAGCTCAGGGAAAAATACCTACATGCCTAGATCATTCTGTCGAACACCTTGCATGCACTGGTCCAGTCAAATTCAGTCAAATTCAGAATTCAGTGTCGATCTTCGTCAGTTAGTTCACTCACATGCTCACAGTGCCCTTGGCACGTTGCTCGCCGCCTGGCCTGCTTGTCCGGAGCCTCGCACGCGCGCTTGGCACCTTCCTAGCGTCGGTGGTGCCCTAGCCCGCCTGCGCCGGCGTGTCTTGCGGCGGCCGAACCACCATAGCGGTCGACAGGGAGCAAAACGGCGGCACAACACCGTTCACCGCCGCCCAAACCTCCTGGTGGCTCCGCGTGGCCATCTCCTTGCCAGCACACGCATGCAGCACCGTCGCCGTGGCGCGGCACGCGCAGAGCATGCTCTCTGCCGCCGACGGGCCCGCGCCGCCCCGCTCCATCGAGCTCCCCCTAAGCACCCAAATCCCGACGCGGTTAGCACCTAAACGGGACCAGGGAACACCCACGACGACGCTCAACCTCTGAACCCTCCCGTGCAACCACAGCGCTGTCATAATCACCTCGCCGGAGAACCCCGTTCTCGGCAACCGCCTCGGGCCGGCTATATATAGCCCCCCAAGCTTGCTCTCGCCCCCTCACAACTCCACCACCTCGCCAGACCCCGCCTAGCCACTGGAAGGGCCTCGAGGGGCCTTTCTTCCTCGACTCCGGTCACCTCCGCCCTCCTCGGGCTCTGGCAACGTTCTCTTCGGTGAGGCCATTCCCGGCGCCCAAACTCCGTCAATCACCTCCTCTAGCTACCAGAGGCCTGACCCCCACCTCAATTTAATGCTTGCAGCCCTCTCCGGCGAGCTCCATCCATGCCGGAACCGCCGTCCGGCGGAGCAGGAGCCACCGTCGGCGTGGTACTTACCGGCGACCACCACCACCACCACCCGACGCGGAATGGCTCCCTAAGCACGGAGGTACTCTCCGATCTCCCTACCTCACCGTGGATCACCGCCGGCGACCACCGCGGCCCTCGGGCGCCAGCGAGCCCCGACCCGCCTCTTTTGAATTTAAACCTGACGGGTGGGACCCGCCCGTCAGCCTCTCAGCTCATTCTAGACGAATCGTTTTCTGGAAAACGCCTTTGGGCAAAATACGTTTTCTCCACTGAGCTGGCGTATTCAGGACTGAAGCGTTTTCTGTTTTTATAAGTTAAACCCTGGAAAGTTTCTGTTTCATTACAGATGGGTCCTTGGACCAAAACCTTTAAAACTTTTAAACAGAAGCATATTTTTGATTGATTCTTTTTCTGTTCTCTTCAAAATTTTATCTAGTTTTTTATCATATTTATTTGAAAATTATTTGGAGAATTTTTTTTGCACCTCTCGGTATTCACGTTAGCGCGTATGTTTTCTTTATACCGTAGATACCGAAGGAGGTGACGGAACCGCGATCTTCACCGAGCTAGGCTCTGACTACTCTGAACCAGGCAAGCATGTTTGAACTTTTGATATGATAAGTGTTTTGGCATGGTTGCATGTAGTAAGTTTCATGGCTTGTTGATGAGCATACCGATGAATGTTATTCTCATGCATAGTTGAGACAAGTGAGTTCGATGATCCATACATGTTGGATGTGCATGTGCATGGCCATGTGTTGGCATGAGGATGGGTGAGATGGTAGTGTTGTAGCATGCCAGTCTTATGCCATACCATTTGACTTCAGTATCAGCCCGTATCGGTTCGGTACCAATCCATTTCCTTTCCGTACTACCACAAGTTTTCCGCAAGGGATATGGCTTAGTAGGTTGCAAACCGCTTTCCTGGTACACACCAAAAGGAGAGGCCGGGATGATGGTTCCATGGCCCTGGATTAAAGCCAGTAATCCGGTCAGCGGGCATGGGTGTTTCCGGTTGGGACCGAGAGGGGGGCACCCCTTAGAGCGCGCATATATAAATTTGATCCCATGCTATTCGAGATTGTGATCTCCCCGTCTCAAAGTTTTCTTGCATGTTGTCTAGGGTGATTCCTGACATCGTGAGGTGTGATGGGTGTGTACTGGATAGCTGTGTTTTCTTCCGAAACACCGTAAACGGAACTAGCCCTTCGGGACTACGGGAATCCGTTAGCCGTGGGAAAATTTTTGTACAAACTCTGCAGAGTCAGGAATCCTCAAACTATCTTAATCATGTCCAAGTCCTATATTATCTTATTCTGACAAGTATCAGTTTTTGTGATAGAAACTCCGGTAAATCACATGAGTGCTACGTCCGAATAAATGTTTATTCCTATGGATGGACTAACCCGTTTGTTATCATGAGTAGATTATTTATTTATGAGTATTATTTTTCTTGTGGAGAAAGCCCTTTCTGCGATGTCGCTCAGACGTCCGACTGTGGCATTTCTTTTGAAGCCCTTTATGTGGTGTCGCTCAGACGCCCGACTGTGGCATTTCTTTTGAAGCCCTTTATGTGGTGTCGCTCAGACGCCCGACTGTGGCATTTCTTTTGAAGCCCTTTATGTGGTGTCGCTCAGATGCCCGACTGTGGCATTTCTTTTGAAGCCATTTATGTGGTGTCGCTCAGACGCCCGACTGTGGCATTTCTTTTAAAGCCCTTTATGTGGTGTCGCCAAGGGGAGGTTTCCCTCCCCCCCAAGGCACCTAGGGGTGCCTTCCACCACATGGACTCTTCCATGGTGGAAACCCTAGGCGCATGTGCCTATAGGGGCTGGTGCCCTTGGCCCATCTAGGCCAAGGCGCACCCCCTACAGCCCATGTGGCCCCCCGGGATAGGTGGCCCCACCCGGTAGACCCCAAGACCCTTCCGGTGGTCCCGGTACAATACCGATAACCCCGAAACTTGTCCCGATGCCCGAAATAGCACTTCCTATATATAATTCTTTACCTCCGGACCATTCCGGAACTCCTCGTGACGTCCGGGATCTCATCCGGGACTCCGAACAACATTCGGGTTTCTGCATATACATATCTTCATAACCCTAGCGTCACCGAACCTTAAGTGTGTAGACCCTACAGGTTCGGGAGACAAGCAGACATGACCGAGACGACTCTCCGGTCAATAACCAACAGCGGGATATGGATACCCATGTTGGCTCCCACATGCTCCATGATGATCTCATCGGATGAACCACGATGTCGAGGTTTCAATCAATCCCGTACGCTATTCCCTTTGTCTATCGATATGTTACTTGCCCGAGATTCGATCGTCGGTATCCCAATACCTCGTTCAATCTCGTTACCGGCAAGTCACTTTACTCATACCGTAATGCATGATCCCGTGACCAGACACTTGGTCACTCTGAGCTCATTATGATGATGCATTACCGAGTGGGCCTAGTGATACCTCTCCGTCATACGGAGTGACAAATCCCAGTCTTGATCCATGTCACCCAACAGACACTTTCGGAGATACCCGTAGTCTACCTTTATAGTCACCCAGTTACGTTGTGACTTTTGGCATACCCAAAGCACTCCTACGGTATCCGGGAGTTACACGATCTCATGGTCTAAGGAAAAGATACTTTGACATTGGAAAACTCTAGCAAACGAACTATACGATCTTGTGCTATGTTTAGGATTGGGTCTTGTCCATCACATCATTCTCCCAATGATGTGATCTCGTTATCAATGACATCCAGTGTCCATAGTCAGGAATCCATGACTATCTGTTGATCAACGAGCTAGTCAACTAGAGGCTCACTAGGGACATGTTGGTGTCTGTTATTCACACATGTATTACGATTTCCGGATAACACAATTATAGCATGAATAAAGACAATTATCATGAACAAGGAAATATAATAATAATGCTTTTATTATTGCCTCTAGGGCATATTTCCAGCAGTCTCCCACTTGCACTAGAGTCAATAATCTAGTTACATTGTGATGAATCGAACACCCATGGAATTTTGGTGTTGATCATGTTTTGCTCTAGGGAGAGGTTTAGTCAACGGATCTGCTATATTCAGGTCCGTATGTACTTTACAAATCTCTATGTCTCCATCTTGAACATTTTCACGAATGGAGTTGAAGCGACGCTTGATGTGCCTTGTCTTCTTGTGAAACCTGGGCTCCTTGGCAAGTGCAATAGCTCCAGTGTTGTCACAGAAGAGCTTGATCGGCCCCGACGCATTGGGTATGACTCCTAGGTCGGTGATGAACTCCTTCACCCATATTGCTTCATGTGCTGCCTCCGAGGCTGCCATGTACTCCGCTTCACATGTAGATCCCGCCACGACGCTTTGCTTGCAACTGCACCAGCTTACTGCCCCACCATTCAAAATATACACGTATCCGGTTTGTGACTTAGAGTCATCCAGATCTGTGTCGAAGCTAGCATCGACGTAACCCTTTACGACGAGCTCTTCGTCACCTCCATAAACGAGAAACATTTCCTTAGTCCTTTTCAGGTACTTCAGGATATTCTTGACCGCTGTCCAGTGTTCCTTGCCGGTATTACTTTGGTACCTTCCTACCAAACTTACGGCAAGGTTTACATCAGGTCTGGTACACAACATGGCATACATAATAGAACCTATGGCTGAGGCATAGGGGATGACGCTCATCTCTTCTATATCTTCTGCCATGGTCGGACATTGAGCTGAGCTCAATTTCATACCTTGCAACACAGGCAAGAACCCCTTCTTGGATTGATCCATATTGAACTTCTTCAATATCTTATCAAGGTATGTGCTTTGTGAAAGACCTATGAGGCGTCTCGATCTATCTCTATAGATTTTGATGCCTAATATATAAGCAGCTTCTCCAAGGTCCTTCATTGAAAAACTTTTATTCAAGTAGGCCTTGATGCTGTCCAAGAGTTCTATATCATTTCCCATCAAAAGTATGTCATCTACATATAATATGAGAAATGCTACAGAGCTCCCACTCACTTTCTTGTAAACGCAGGCTTCTCCATAAGTCTGTGTAAACCCAAACGCTTTGATCATCTCATCAAAGCGAATGTTCCAACTCTGAGATGCTTGCACCAGCCCATAAATCGAGCGTTGGAGCTTGCACACTTTGTCAGCATTCTCAGGATCGACAAAACCTTCCGGCTGCATCATATACAATTCTTCCTTAAGGAAACCATTAAGGAATGCCGTTTTGACGTCCATTTGCCATATTTCGTAATCATAGAATGCGGAAATTGCTAACATGATTCGGACGGACATCAGCTTCGCTACCGGTGAGAAAGTCTCATCGTAGTCAACCCCTTGAACTTGTCGATAACCCTTAGCGACAAGCCGAGCTTTATAGATGGTCACATTACCATCCGCGTCTGTCTTCCTCTTAAAGATCCATTTATTTTCTATGGCTCGCCGCTCAACAGGCAAGTCAGTCAAAGTCCATACTTTGTTTTCATACATGGATCCTATCTCGGATTTCATGGCTTCTAGCCATTTGTCGGAATCCGGGCCCTCCATCGCTTCTTCATAGTTCGAAGGTTCACCGTTGTCTAACAGCATGATTTCCAAGACAGGGTTGCCGTACCACTCTGGTGCGGAACGTGTCCTTATGGACCTTCGAATTTCAGTAGGGGCTTGATCAGAAGTATCTTGATCATTGTCATTAACTTCCTCTCTAGTCGGTGCAGGCACCTCAGGAACATTTTCTTGAGTTGCGCCATTTTCCGGTTCAAGAGGTAATACTTCATCAAGCTCTACTTTCCTCCCACTTACTTCTTTCGAGAGAAACTCTTTCTCCAGAGAGGACCCATTCTTGGCAACAAAGATCTTGCCTTCGGATCTGAGGTAGAAGGTGTACCCAATAGTTTCTTTTGGGTATCCTATGAAGACGCATTTTTCCGACTTGGGTTCGAGCTTTTCAGGTTGAAGTTTCTTGACATAAGCATCGCATCCCCAAACTTTTAGAAACGACAGCTTAGGTTTCTTCCCAAACCATAATTCATACGGTGTCGTCTCAACGGATTTCGACGGAGCCCTATTTAAAGTGAATGCGGCAGTCTCTAAAGCATAGCCCCAAAAGGATAGCGGTAAATCGGTAAGAGACATCATAGATCGCACCATATCTAATAGAGTGCGATTACGACGTTCGGACACACCATTACGCTGAGGTGTTCCAGGCGGCGTGAGTTGTGAAACTATTCCACATTTTCTGAAGTGTGTGCCAAACTCGTGACTCAAGTATTCTCCTCCACGATCTGATCGTAGAAACTTGATTTTCCTGTCACGTTGATTTTCAACCTCACTCTGAAATTCCTTGAACTTTTCAAAGGTTTCAGACTTGTGTTTCATTAAGTAGATATACCCATACCTACTTAAATCATCAGTGAGGGTGAGAACATAACGATAGCCACCGCGAGCCTCAACACTCATTGGACCGCACACATCAGTATGTATGATTTCCAGTAAGTCGGTTGCTCGCTCCATTGTTCCTGAGAATGGAGTCTTGGTCATTTTACCCATAAGGCATGGTTCGCATGTGTCAAATGATTCATAATCAAGAGACTCTAAAAGTCCATCAGCATGGAGCTTCTTCATGCGTTTGACACCTATGTGACCAAGGCGGCAGTGCCACAGGTATGTGGGACTATCATTATCAACCTTACTTCTTTTGGTACTCACATTATGAACATGTGTAGCATCACGTTCGAGATTCATAAAGAATAAACCATTCACCATAGGAGCATGACCATAAAACATATCTCTCATAAAAATGGAACAACCATTATTCTCAGATTTAAAAAAGTAGCCATCTCGAATTAAATGAGATCCCGATACAATGTTCATGCTCAAAGCTGGCACTAAATAACAATTATTAAGGTTTAAAACTAATCCCGAAGGGAGATGCAGAGGTAGCATGCCGACGGCGACCACATTGACCTTGGAACCATTCCCGACGCGCATCGTCACCTCGTCCTTTGCCAGCTTCTGCTTATTCCGCAGCCCCTGCTTTGAGTTACAAATGTGAGCAACTGCACCGGTATCAAATACCCAGGAGCTACTACGGGCACTAGTAAGGTACACATCAATTACATGTATATCACATATACCTTTTGTTTTGCCGGCCTTCTTATCCGCTAAGTACTTAGGGCAGTTCCGCTTCCAGTGACCGCTTCCCTTGCAATAAAAGCACTCAGTCTCGGGCTTGGGTCCATTCTTTGGCTTCTTCCCAGCAGCTTGCTTGCCGGGCGCGGCAACCTCCTTGCCGTCCTTCTTGAAGTTCTTTTTACCCTTGCCTTTCTTGAACTTAGTGGTTTTATTGACCATCAACACTTGATGTTCCTTCCTGACTTCTACCTCTGCTGATTTCAGCATAGTAAATACTTCAGGAATGGTCTTTTCCATCCCCTGCATATTGAAGTTCATCACAAAGCTCTTGTAGCTTGGTGGAAGCGACTGGAGGATTATGTCAATGACCGCATCATCCGGGAGATTAACTCCCAGCTGAGTCAAGCGGTTATGCAACCCAGACATAGTGAGTATGTGCTCACTGACAGAACTATTTTCCTCCATCTTACAGCTGAAGAATTTGTCGGAGACTTCATATCTCTCGACCCGGGCATGAGCTTGGAAAACCATTTTCAGCTCTTCAAACATCTCATATGCTCCATGTCTCTCAAAACGCTTTTGGAGGCCCGGCTCTAGGCTGTAAAGCATGCCGCACTGAACGAGGGAGTAGTCATCGGAACGTGCCTGCCAAGCATTCATAACATCTTGTTCTGCAGGGAGAACGGGTGCGTCACCAAGCGGTGCTTGTAGGACATAATCTTTCTTGGCAGCTATGAGGATGATCCTCAGGTTCCGGACCCAGTCCGTATAGTTGCTGCCATCGTCTTTCAGCTTGGTTTTCTCTAGGAACGCGTTGAAGTTGAGGACTACGTTGGCCATTTAATCTACAAGACATATTGTAAAATATTTAGACTAAGTTCGTGATAATTAAGTTCAACTAATCAAATTATTAATGAACTCCCACTTAGATTAGACATCCCTCCAGTCATCTAAGTATTACATGAGCCGAGTTTAACTAGACCGTGTCTGATCATCACGTGAGACGGACTAGTCAACGTCGGTGAACATCTTCATGTTGATCGTATCTTCTATACGACTCATGCTCGACCTTTCGGTCTTCTGTGTTCCGAGGCCATGTCTATACATGCTAGGCTCGTCAAGTTAACCTAAGTGTTTGCATGTGTAAATCTGTCTTACACCCGTTGTATGTGAACGTCTGAATAAAACACCCGATCATCACGTGGTGTTTTGAAACAGTGAACTGTCGCAACGGTGCACAGTTAGGGGGAACACTTCTTGAATTTATTGTGAGGGATCATCTTATTTACTACCGTCGTTCTAAGTAAACAAGATGCAAAACATGATAAACATCACATGCAATCAAATAATAAACGTGACATGATATGGCCAATATCACATAGCTCCTTTGATCTCCATCTTGGGGCTCCATGATCATCTTGTCACCGGCTTGACACCATGATCTCCATCATCATGATCTCCATCATCGTGTCTCCATGAAGTTGCTCGCCAACTATTACTTCTACTACTATGGCTAACGCGTTTAGCAATAAAGTAAAGTAATTTACATGGCGTTTCTCGATGACACGCAGGTCATAAAAAGAATAAAGACAACTCCTATGGCTCCTGCCGGTTGTCATACTCATCGACATGCAAGTCGTGAATCCTATTACAATAGCATGAACATCTCATACATCACATATAGGTCATTCATCATTCATCACAACTTTGGCCATATCATATCACAAACCACTTGCTGCAAAAACAAGTTAGATGTCCTCTAATTGTTGTTGCAAGTTTTACGTGGCTGAATTAGGGTTCTAGCAAGAACGTTTTCTTACCTACGTTAAAGCCACAACGTGATTTGTCAACTTCTATTTACCCTTCATAAGGACCCTGTTCATCGATTCCGCTCCAAGTAAAGTGAGAGAGACAGACACCCGCCAGCCACCTTATGCAACTAGTGCATGTTAGTCGGTGGAACCGGTCTCACGTAAGCGTACGTGTAAGGTTGGTCCGGGCCGCTTCATCCCACAATACCGCTGAAGCAAGAAAGGACTAGTAACGGCAAGAAAGTTGACAAATCTACGCCCACAACAAATTGTGCTCTACTCGCGCAAGAAGAACTACGCAAAGACCTAGCTCATGATGCCAATGTTGGGGAACGTTGCAGAAAACAAAAAATTTCCTACTCGTTTCACCAAGATCATCTAGGAGTTCATCTAGCAACGAGTGATTAGATGCATCTACATACCTTTGTAGATCGCGCACGGAAGCGTTCAAAGAACGGTGATGATGTAGTCGTACTCGACGTGATCCAAATCACCGATGACCAGCGCCGAACGGACGGCACCTCCGCGTTCAACACACGTACGGGACGGGAGACGTCTCCTCCTTCTTGATCCAGCAAGGGGGGAGGAGAGGTTGATGAAGATCCAGCACCACGACGGCGTGGTGGTGGATGCAGGGCGTCACAGCAGCAGGGCTTCGCCGAGACTACGAGGGAGAGACGTAACGGGGGAAGATGGAGGCGCCAGGGGCTGGTGTGAAATCCCTCCTCTCCCCCCCACTATATATAGGGGTGCCAGGGGGGGCGCCGGCCCTAGTAGTTAGATCTACTAGGGGGGGGGGGCGGCGGCCAAGGGGAGGTTTCCCTCCCCCCCAAGGCACCTAGGGGTGCCTTCCACCACATGGACTCTTCCATGGTGGAAACCCTAGGCGCATGGGCCTATAGGGGCTGGTGCCCTTGGCCCATCTAGGCCAAGGCGCACCCCCTACAGCCCATGTGGCCCCCCGGGACAGGTGGCCCCACCCGGTGGACCCCCGGGACCCTTCCGGTGGTCCCGGTACAATACCGATAACCCCGAAACTTGTCCCGATGCCCGAAATAGCACTTCCTATATATAATTCTTTACCTCCGGACCATTCCGGAACTCCTCGTGACGTCCGGGATCTCATCCGGGACTCCGAACAACATTCAGGTTTCTGCATATACATATCTTCATAACCCTAGCGTCACCGAACCTTAAGTGTGTAGACCCTACGGGTTCGGGAGACAAGCAGACATGACCGAGACGACTCTCCGGTCAATAACCAACAGCGGGATCTGGATACCCATGTTGGCTCCCACATGCTCCACGATGATCTCATCGGATGAACCACGATGTCGAGGATTCAATCAACCCCGTACGCTATTCCCTTTGTCTATCGATATGTTACTTGCCCGAGATTCGATCGTCGGTATCCCAATACCTCGTTCAATCTCGTTACCGGCAAGTCACTTTACTCGTACCGTAATGCATGATCCCGTGACCAGACACTTGGTCACTATGAGCTCATTATGATGATGCATTACCGAGTGGGCCCAGTGATACCTCTCCGTCATACGGAGTGACAAATCCCAGTCTTGATCCATGTCACCCAACAGACACTTTCGGAGATACCCGTAGTCTACCTTTATAGTCACCCAGTTACGTTGTGACGTTTGGCATACCCAAAGCACTCCTACGGTATCCGGGAGTTACACGATCTCATGGTCTAAGGAAAAGATACTTTGACATTGGAAAACTCTAGCAAACAAACTATACGATCTTGTGCTATGTTTAGGATTGGGTCTTGTCCATCACATCATTCTCCCAATGATGTGATCTCGTTATCAATGACATCCAGTGTCCATAGTCAGGAAACCATGACTATCTGTTGATCAACGAGCTAGTCAACTAGAGGCTCACTAGGGACATGTTGGTGTCTGTTATTCACACATGTATTACGATTTCCGGATAACACAATTATAGCATGAATAAAGACAATTATCATGAACAAGGAAATATAATAATAATGCTTTTATTATTGCCTCTAGGGCATATTTCCAACATTAGCATCATAGAGTTGTTTCTTATTTTTACAAATATAGCCATTTTTCTGACAGTCAGCATATATTTATGATCTGACCATTCAGAATTTTGTCTACTTTTGTAGATGGCCGACAACAGCTGCGAGTCTCAGACCTTCACCAACGTACCCGATGGGTTCGTCAAACTACTCTCCTTCATCGTTCAGGTCGCTATGGGGCCATCCGTGTGCCCTGACTTCTCGCTTTACCAGCACAAAGTCAACGATGACCTGACCATGCACCAGGCCTCGGTGCAATTCAAGGGAGCGCGTGGTGAGTTACGCCGCTTCCGGTTCGTGGGAAGAGCCATGCCTACGGAGAGGCACGCTACGCAGATGGCAGCCCGCGAGGCGATAGCCCGCCTCAGGGACGTCCTTCCCGTGATGAAGAATCATCATTACCGCTATCTTCCATGCCATGTGCCATACACCTGTCACTATGCGTTCTCTTGCCCCAGAGGAGAACGAGATGAGGCATTTGAGATGCTTATCGAGTACCTCCGAGCTCTGGAGGCAGCCTTCGACAACCTGGTGGACGACTTCGTGGCTAACCGCATGGACTCAGTTCATGGCTGTGCTGCCAACAGGAGGGAGCTCCTGCACACCGCACCGCCACTGACTTTCATCTCGTCATCGGCATCTCATGCACCTACTCGTCGCCTGCCTACCACCAAAGAGTTCAATCAAGTCATCGCGCCTACTCCAGCTCGCACTGCACCACCCTTTGCGCCCACTCCCATCCGTGTGATTCCGCCCCGGGTACCCGCTCCGTCTACTCGGCACAGCGCTACGTCTGGAGCCTATTAGTGAGGAGGAGGTCGAGTCCCCAGCCTCCCTGCGCCTCACCCTTGGCAGGGCCAAGGAAATCATCAACATCTCCGACTAAGTACGCCTAGCCATCATGCGATGTACTGCTTGTAAGATATGTGCATAGGCTGTGTGAAGTAGCTTGTTTGCGCATCATGTAGGAACTGGAGAAGTGCACTAGCCTAAATAACATGTCAGGATTATGTAAGCATATCCTGAGTGATGTATTGTATAATTATCACCCGCGTGTAAGATATGTAATGAGAGTCCTTCTCCGTGCGCAATCGATTTGTTTTTCTTAAATGATCTTGGTCATTTAATTTAAATGCCATCCTTATGCGTTTATGGTATTGTTTTAGCGACTCTTTTTCATTTTTCTTATGGGTTTTACAAAATATATCCCCAGAGTGAAAAATGTCTCGTCCTTGGACTCGCTCCATGCCAGCTCCGCCAGAGGAATATTATGACACTCCACCAGGCAACAATTTCACACAAGGGTAGTCGAGTCAACAGGACAGTGAAACGACACTTTCCCAAATGTGTCGCCTTTATGAACAGAGTCAGCAACAACATCCGGAAATGATGAACCAAGTCATCAACATGGGAAATCACCAAGGGCAGTATCAGCAGCATTCCAGGCTATCTGAATTACAGAAGACACGTCCCCCAACATTTTCTCATACTGACAAGCCTCTTGAGGCCGAAGACTAGCTTCGAGATATGGAGAGGAAGTTAATTATTGCAAAATGTTCGGACCCCAAAAAGGTCCTATATGCTCCGCACTATCTCACAGGAGCAGCCGCATCATGGTGGGAAAATTTCGTACACATGCATCCCAATGAAAATGATATAACCTTGGATGATTTCAAGGAAGGTTTCCGTGGTGCAAACATTCCTAAGAGTATTATGAAAATCAAGAAAAGAGAGTTCGATGACCTCAAGCAAAGGAAAAATGACAGTGTCAGACTACAATGGTCAATTTACTCTGTTATCCCGCTACGCCAATGAAGAGCGTATGACAGAAAACAAGAAGATGGAGAAATTCCTAGACGGTCTGGCGCCCGCACTTAAATGCCAACTGGTCGTGCACACTTTTCCAGATTTTAAAACGCTAGTGGACAAGGCCATTACCCTAGAAAATGAGAGACGCAGCCTGGAGGATTTCCGCAAGCGAAAAAGGGACCAGACTAACCATGCTCGCAATCACAGAGGCAAGACAGATTTTCAGAAAGGTGGGACACACAAATCCACGTCAAGCATCTCACGCCCAATCAAGAATTTTCATGCAAGGGACAAGGAGTTCACTTATCGCCCCGGCGTTACTTGTTACGCCTGTGGAGAAGAAGGGCACTATGCCAAGCAGTGTCCCAAGCCCAGGAACTTAACCCCAAAGCCGAATAACGGCGGCAATAACTCAGCGCCCAAGCGAAACAATTTCAATCCCAACAACAACCACAGGAAGGGTCACCTGAACTACGTAACCAAAGAGGAGGCACGAAATGCTCCGGATATCGTACTCGGTATGTTTCCTGTCAACACAATACCGGCAATGGTTTTGTTTGATTCTGGAGCTCCTCACTCTTTTATTTCGAAAAGTTTTGCTTCGCAAAATAATTTTTCGATGCTTCCTTTGGAGAAATCAATGATCATCAAGTCCCCTGGGATTCAGCAAGTCACTCAGAGTTACTGTCAGGATGTGGTTATCGAGTTCAAAGGATTGAAGTTTCACGCCAATCTTATTGTGTTGGAAAATAAAGGACTGGACGTCATCCTCGGGATGGACTGGTTGACCACCAACAAAGGTTTTATTGACTGCTTCAATCGGACCGTGATTCTTACACACCACCACGGGAAGACAATAAGAGTAACCGCCAAAGAGATAAAAATACCCAGGCAGCCGAGATTGAACAAGGTGGACATATCTGAATTAAGCAAGGTTCCAGTAGTGTGTGAGTTCCCAGACGTATTTCCCGAAGAGCTACCCAGGATGCCACCAGACCGAGAGATAGAATTCAGCATTGAGCTAGCACCAGGAACCACTCCCATATACAAGAAACCATACAGAATGGCACCATCCGAGTTGGTTGAGTTGAAGAAACAAATAAAAGAATTGCTGGATAAAGGATACATTCGAGCCAGCTCCTCACCTTGGGGATCACCAATTTTATTTACCAAAAAGAAGGATGGAACACTGAGATTGTGTATTGACTATCGAGCACTTAACATGGTCACAGTCAAGAACAAATACCCAATGCCAAGGATAAACGATTTGTTTGATCAACTCGCTCAGGCCAAGGTATTCTCAAAAATTGACTTAAGGTCGGGATACCATCAATTAAAAGTGCGAACAGAGGATATCCCAAAAACAGCCTTCACCTCCAGATATGGACTGTATGAGTTCACTGTAATGCCATTTGGATTAACAAACGCCCCCGCATATTTTGTTCACCTCATGAACAAAGTATTTATGAAGTTTATGGACAAGTTCGTTGTGGTATTCATCGACGATATTCTGGTATACTCCAAGACACCAGAAGAGCACGCGGAACATCTCAGGATTGTACTAGGAGAACTCAGGAAACATAAATTGTATGCCAAGTTCAGCAAGTGCGAATTTTGGCTAAGACAAGTAGGCTTTCTAGGCCACGTGCTGACCCAAGACGGTATCGCACTGGACCCGGAGAAAGTCACGGCTGTACTTGGCTGGAAGTCACCAAGCAGCGTAACAGACATACAGAGTTTCTTGGGAATGGCAGGATATTACCACGGATTTATTGAAGGATTCTCCACCATAGCCAAGCCAATGACGCAGTTACTCAAGAAAGACAAGAAGTTTGAATGGACAGAAGCCTGCGAGAAAAGTTTCCAAGAGCTAAAACGGAAATTAACGACAACACCAGTATTGATTGTGCCAGACATACACAAGAATTTCGAAGTGTATTGTGACGCATCCAGAAAGGGTCTCGGATGCGTATTGATGCAAGAAGGCAAGGTTGTCGCTTACGCATCAAGGCAACTTCGCAAGCATGAGGAAAATTATCCCACTCATGACTTAGAAATGGCAGCGGTCATTCATGCACTCAAGGAATGGAGGCATTTCCTACTTGGAAACCGATGTGAAATATATACGGACCATAAAAATCTCAAATATATTTTCACACAGCCAAAACTAAATTTACGGCAACGACGCTGGTTGGAATTGGTAAAGGATTATGACGTTGGTATCCACTACCATCCAGGGAAGGCCAATGTAGTGGCAGATGCTCTTAGCAGAAACCCCAGCTCTGACGGAAACAGTCTGCAAAGCTTAAGACCTGAATTCCAACAAGAATTTGCCAAACTCAACTTGTTGATGGTCGCAGAAGGCACCCTAACAAACTTGGAATTACAACCCGACCTTGTGGAAAGAATCAAAGAAGTTCAACCTGGTCACCCCAGCATTGAAGGCATTAAAAAGAAGGTGAGTAGGGGCAAGGCCTCGGAATTCGTCATAGACGAAGGAGGGATATTATGGTACGGAGACAGGCTCTGCGTGCCAAACATAGAAGATCTCAAGCAGCAAATCCTAGCTGAAGCCCACACCGCTCCATATTCGATCCACCCTGGGGGAACCAAAATGTATAAGGATATTCAGGAAAGATTTTGGTGGCACGGTATGAAAAGGGACATAGCCACTTTTGTTGCATGTTGCGACTCCTGTCAACGCATAAAAGCTGAACATCAGAAACCAGCCGGATTACTTCAACCAAACAAAATAACTGAGTGGAAATGGGATGAAATAGGAATGGATTTCATTGTCGGACTACCACGGTCACGACACGGGAATAATGCCATATGGGTCATCACCGACAGGTTGACTAAGGTGGCACATTTCATTCCAGTGAAGACAACCCACACCACTCAGAAACTTGCAAGGATTTACCTCTCCCGTATAGTTTGTCTGCATGGAGTCCCGAAGACTATAATATCCGACAGGGGCACCCAATTCGTCTCAAGGTTCTGGGAGCATTTACAACAGGCTCTGGGAACTCAACTAGCCTTCAGTACAGCATACCATCCCCAGACTGATGGGCAAACTGAGCGCGTAAATCAGATCCTAGAAGACATGCTGAGAGCATGTGTCCTCACCTATGGAACCAGTTGGGAAGACAGCCTGCCGTATGCCGAATTCGCATACAACAACAGTTACCAGGCCAGCCTGCAAATGGCACCATTTGAGGCTTTATACGGACGGAGATGTCATACCCCGCTAAATTGGTCAGAGACCAGAGACAGCCGTATCTTTGGCCCATACATGCTCAAGGTGGCCGAGGAAAAAGTCAAGCTAATCAGGGACCGACTTAAGACCGCTCAGAGTCGACAGAAGAGCTATTACGATCAGAAGCATCGTGGGGTCAGCTTCGAACCCGGTGAATTCGTGTACCTACGAGTATCACCTATGAGGGGATTGCAACGATTCAAGATTAAAGGAAAGCTAGCGCCAAGATTCATCGGACCATTCTGTATAGTGGCACGAAAGGGCACGGTAGCCTACCAGCTAAACTTACCCAAAGAATTATCAGATGTCCACGACGTGTTCCACGTCTCGCAATTGATGAAGTGCGTAAGCAACCCAGAGAAACAGGTATCCCATGAGAACATTGACGTACAACCAGACCTCACCTATCGGGAACATCCAGTAAAGATATTAGAGGAGTCTGAAAAGAGGACCCGACAGAAAGCCATCAAATTTTTCAAAGTTCAGTGGAGTAATCACACCGAAAGTGAAGCAACTTGGGAAAGGGAGGATTTTCTTCGGGCAGAGCACCCACACCTATTTAAGGATCAGCTGAAATCTCGGGGACGAGATTTTTCCTAAGGGGGTAGGTGCTGTGACACTCCAAATTTTTTTTTGGTGTTCATCAAAAACTTTGTTGGATTTTTCAAAGAGGCCATTAAATTTTTCTCTTCAGAAAAACCTTCCTCTTAAAACTTCCTTCTCTCTGGCAAGGATTTTTATTTCTGTATCTTCTTCAAACTATGGTGTTGATCTTTTAAAACTTTTCTCTGATGACTCCCTGCTCAAAACATATTTTTGGAATTAATTGTTTTCTTTTAAAAAGAAACTCTATGAAATTTGGGGTTTTTCATATCTTGAAAACCACCCAAGATTTTTGTTCTTGCCCATATGGTAAAACCCCTCCAAAACCTTTCCTCCTCCTTGTAAACAACCTAAGTTCTCTGTCCCAACTAATTCAAACAAGTTTTGGATTTTATTTCAATTATTTCATCTCTCAAATCTTTTCTGACTTTCATTTTCAGCCTGAGCCATTTACAAAGCAAGTACCCTATATCATTTGTATTTGGACCTCAAACCAACTCTACTGGCTAGTCCTTGGTACCCTCAACCTGGAACCATCTTGATCCACTCTTCTTCTTTTCAAAATTTTGAAATTACACTCCCTGCAAGTTTGGACCAGATTTGCCAAATTTGGTGAAATTCATATCTACACTTCTCCAAAAATTCCACCAAAAATCAGGCAGCCTACTGGAGCAATGAGGAGCCACTCCACCAAAAATCAGCTCAGGGAAAAATCCCTACATGCCTAGATCATTCTGTCGAACACCTTGCATGCACTAGTTCAGTCAAATTCAGTTAAATTCAGAATTCAGTGTCGATCTTCGTCAGTTAGTTTAGTCACATGCTCACAGTGCCCTTGGCACGTTGCTCACCGCCTGGCCTGCTTGTCCGGAGCCTCGCATGGGCGCTTGGCACCTTCCTGGCGTCGGTGGCGCCCTGGCTCGCCTGCGCCGGCGTGTCTTGCGGCGGCCGGACCACCGTAGCGGCCGACAGGGAGAAGAACGGCGGCACAACGCCGTTCACCGCCGCCCAAACCCCCTGGTGGCTCCGCGTGGCCATCTCCTTGCCAGCACACGCATGCAGCACCGTCACCGTGGCGCGGCACGCGCAGAGCGTGCTCTCTGCCGCCGACGAGCCCGCGCCGCCCCGTTCCGTCGAGCTCCCCCTAAGCACCCAAATCCCGACGCGGTTAGAACCTAAATGGGACCAGGGAACACCCACGACGACGCTCAACCTCTGAACCCTCCCGTGCAACCACAGCGCCGCTGTAATCACCTCGCCGGAGAACCCCGTTCTCGGCAACCGCCTCGGGCCGGCTATATATAGCCCCCCAAGCTTGCTCTCGCCCCCTCACAACTCCACCACCTCGCCAGACCCCGCCTAGCCACTGGAAGGGCCTCGAGGGGCCTTTCTTCCTCGACTCCGGTCACCTCCGCCCGCCTCGGGCTCCGGCAACGTTCTCTTCAGTGAGGCCGTCCCCGGTGCCCAAACTCCGTCAATCACCTCCTCTAGCTACCAGAGGCCTGACCCCCACCTCAATTTAATGCTTGCAGCCCTCTCTGGCGAGCTCCATCCACGCCCGATTCGCCGTCCGCCAGAGCAGGAGCCACTGTCGACGTGGTACTTACCGGCGACCTCCACCACCACCACCCGACGCGGAATGGCTCCCTGAGCACGGAGGTACTCTCCGATCTCCCTACCTCGCCGTGGATCGCCGCCGGCGACCACTGCGGCCCTCGGGCGCCAGCGAGCCCCGACCCGCCTCTTTTGAATTTAAACCTGACGGGTGGGACCTGCCCGTCAGCCTCTCAGCTCATTCTAGACGAATCGTTTTCTGGAAAACGCCTTCGGGCAAAATACGTTTTCTCCACTGAGCTGACGTATTCAGGACTGAAGCGTTTTCTGTTTTTATAAGTTAAACCCTGGAAAGTTTCTGTTTCATTACAGATGGGTCCTTGGACCAAAACCTTTATAACTTTTAAACAGAAGCATATTTTTGATTGATTCTTTTTTTGTTCTCTTCAAAAATTTATCTAGTTTTTTATCAGATTTATTTGAAAATTATTTGGAGAAATTTTTATGCACCTCTCGGTATTCACGTTAGCGCATATCTTTTCTTTATACCGTAGATACCGAAGGAGGTGACGGAACCGCGAACTTCACCGAGCTAGGCTCCGACTACTCTGAACCAGGCAAGCATGTTTGAACTTTTGATATGATAAGTGTTTTGGCATGGTTGCATGTAGTAAGTTTCATGGCTTGTTGATGAGCATACCGATGAACGTTATTCTCATGCATAGTTGAGACAAGTGAGTTCGATGATCCATACATGTTGGATGTGCATGTGCATGGCCATGTGTTGGCATGAGGATGGGTGAGATGGTAGTGTTGTAGCATGCCAGTCTTATGCCATACCATTTGACTTCAGTATCAGCCCATATCGGTTCGGTACCAATCCATTTCCTTTTCCGTACTACCACAAGTTTTCCGCAAGGGATATGGCTTAGTAGGTTGCAAACCGCTTTCCTGGTACACACCAAAAGGAGAGGCCGGGATGATGGTTCCATGGCCCTGGATTAAAGCCAGTCATCCAGTCAGGGGGCATGGGTGTTTCCGGTTGGGACCGAGAGGGGGGCACCCCTTAGAGCGCGCGTATATAAATTTGATCCCATGCTATTCGAGATTGTGATCTCCCCGTCTCAAAGTTTTCTTGCATGTTGTCTAGGGTGATTCCTGACATCGTGAGGTGTGATGGGTGTGTACTGGATAGCTGTGTTTTCTTCCGAAACACCGTAAACGGAACTAGCCCTTCGGGACTATGGGAATCTGTTAGCTGTGGGAAAATTTTTGTACAAACTCTGCAGAGTCATGAATCCTCAAACTATCTTAATCATGTCCAAGTCCTATATTATCTTATTCTGACAAGTATCAGTTTTTGTGACAGAAACTCCGGTAAATCACATGAGTGCTACGTCCGGATAAATGTTTATTCCTGTGGATGGACTAACCCGTTTGTTATCATGAGTAGATTATTTATTTATGAGTATTATTCTTCTTGTGAAGAAAGCCCTTTCTGCGATGTCGCTCAGACGTCCGACTGTGGCATTTCTTTTGAAGCCCTTTATGTGGTGTCGCTCAGACGCCCGACTGTGGCATTTCTTTTGAAGCCCTTTATGTGGTGTCGCTCAGACGCCCGACTGTGGCATTTCTTTTAAAGACCTTTATGTGGTGTCGCTCAGACGCCCGACTGTGGCATTTCTTTTAAAGCCCTTTATGTGGTGTCGCTCAGACGCCCGACTGTGGCATTTCTTTTGAAGCCCTTTATGTGGTGTCGCTTAGACGCCCGACTGTGGTATGATTTTTATTTATTCGTTCACCTTTCGAGGCGTCGCTCCAGACACCCGATCGGTTTCCATTTATTTTGTTGGGTTTTCAGGCGGACTACCGCCGATTCCCTTTTACTTACCTTGCTTGCTAAATTTTCATTATGCATTGGCAAATTAATCATGACGCATTCATGCATGCATTTGTTATATCTTACGTCTGAACTGTCTTGCGAGTACTTTCAAAGTACTCACCTGGCTTGTTGATTTGGCCAGATGCTGACGAAGGCGATATCATGGATGAAGAATTCGATAGCGAGTCCGACGCCTAGAGGAGTCCCAGTCAGTCTCGTGCGACCCTGGATTTGGTCACTGTATTATATCCGCTTCCGCTACCCAAATAAATTCATTGAGCCTCACCTCGACGCTCGATGAGATGCCAGTTTGCGAACTGTGCTATCCACTCCCCATTGTGTTATTCCACTACCACTTATTTCTTGAGTCAGTAGTATGCCACCACACCATTGTGTTATATCCGCCATTATGTATAATTATTGGCGCGCTTGTAATAATCGTCAAGCATCCCAGCTTGACCCGTGTAATATATTCATGCTACTGGCTGTTTGTATCAAGAATTTGTCCACCAGTATGATGGATTTTCCTCATACTGGACTAAACAGATCGGTTTCTCAATAAACATCTTTATTGAAAAACCGGTCGTGACAGGGGCCCAGCACGGCCCATCTTCATCAACACAAGACCCAAGACCTTCGCGAGGGGCCAAGCCTCACGGGGCAGACGACACGGCGCTTCCTCAGGCGCGGCCTCATCAGGCTGGCTCACGAGGAGGCGGAGAGATCAAGGCGGGGTACCTCACGAGGTGCCCATGACGCAAGCCATGACGACCAAGGGTGCCAGGCGGGCGCCAGCCCGCGCAGTGTCTACCTTTCCTCTTTGGTGCAAAGGGGGCAAGCGCATGCGAGAGGATCAAGCAAAGGCATCCATTTTGGTGCAACGAGACCAAGACCAGTCCAACGGTGGGAAGGAGGTCATCGTGGAGCCCAGAACAGCGTCACCACAGGGCCTTTGGCAGGCGAGGACCAACTTTAGTCAGGATAAGTGTACCAGATGTTCCCCTTCGAATTGGCCAATTGTTGGCGCCCATCCCGCTCAATATTTGGGAAGAGGCCCAGGGCCTTTGCCTATAAATAGGACTAGCCACCCCCAGGGTAGAGGATCATCAAGGAAACCAGTTAGAAAGACTCAAGCAGTAGAGAGAGAGAGAAGGGTGGCTGAACTCCCCCTAGCAGTTCATCGTCCTAGCCAAGAGCAGACCCTTGCGAGGCTGTTCTTCCCTGTATTGTTCATCATCATCAGCCCGAGAGGCAATCCACCCGCCACACACTGGAGTAGGGTATTACACCACAATGGTGGCCCGAACCAGTATAAACCCTGTGTCTCTTGTGTTGTTCTTTCAGTAGTTTAGATCCTTGCGAGACGGAGAGGTAGAGGGCATAATCTCCATGCGCACCCCAGAGTTCGAACCTTAAGGGTCTGCCAGAACTCGAAATCCGACATTTGGCGCGCCAGGTAGGGGTGCGCCGGAATTTGTCTTCCACCGCTCCGCTCTCCTCCGACCGTCGCGTCCATGTCCGACGCTCGTCGGGCCCGCGCCGAGCGCCGGGCCGCCATCGCTTCCCGCGTCGCCCAGACGGCTCCCGTCGGTGGGCGTCCTCGTCGTTCCCCGTCGCCCGCCGTCAACGCCGCCATCGGCCCGGCGGGGAACGAGCAGCAAGCGTCGTCTCAGCACCCGTCCGTGCGGCAGAATGGCCGCACCGCTACTCCATCGCTCACACCAGCTGGCTCTTCGTCCCGCGCGCTCCGCGCACCTTTGGAGGCTCGAGCTGCGCTCATCATGGCAAACGAGCTCCTGCGCTACCGTCCCGTCGACGACGTCTACGAAGAGTGGCTCGACCGCGTCGCCGAGCTCGTCCGCGCCGCAGGGGGCTCTCCTGCACCGTCCGCTCCGCTGCGCCGCACCCCGCCCCGCGCGGGCAACGAAGCTCCGGGGGCGTACCAGCCGCCTCCTCTCCAAGAAGACGCCATGGCTCCAAGGCGCGCGGCCCCTAGGAGGTACCCGTTCCGTCAGGTGCCAGCCCAGCAAGAACGGAGCTGCCAAGAAGTTCCTACACCGCAAGAAGCTGCTCGGGCGCTCCCTGCTCCAGCTCCGGCACGTCAAGACCCCGCGCTGCTCCCAGCTGTAGCGCATGGGGACCCGCAAGGCCAAGCTCTCCCTCGACCAAAGCCTCCCGTGGCCACTGCTGGCTGTCGCGCCTACACCAGCGAGCTGTGCAGCGTTGCGTGGCCCGGCAAGTTCAAGTCGGACCTGCCTCCTCACTACGACGGCACGACCGACCCTACCGTGTTCCTCCAGCTCTATGAGCTGGGCATCGAAGCCGCCAGCGGGGATGAAAAGGTCATGGCGAACTGGTTCCCCATGGTGCTCAAGGAAGGAGCTCGCACCTGGCTCCTGAATCTGGCCCCAGGCACGATCTCTTCCTGGGACCAGATGCGCACCCGCTTCATCGCCAACTTCCAAGGTACTCGCGACCGGCCGCCCGCCGTGAGCGACATGCGCCGCATCAAGCAACAACCCGGAGAGACCATGCAAAAGTACATCCAGCGCTTCAACAGTGCGCGCCTCAAGATCCCCAAGGTGTCCGAGGAAGCCATCATCTCAGCCTTCTCTAATGGTGTGCGCGACGTCAAGATGAAGGAGGAGCTGGCGATGCATGAAGACCCGTGCACCTCCCTGGAGCTGTTCAACTTGGCGACCAAGTGCGCCAGGGCTGAGGAAGGACGTTTCTCCCTCCTCGAGCTGCCTGCCGCAGACCCAGAAGAGAAGAAGCCCAAGGCCAAGGACGTGAAGCGCAAGGGGGCTGCCGTGCTCGCGGTGGAACCGGAGACCAAGCGGGGCAAGGATCTGCCCGAATCCTCCAGAGGCAGCCAGTACTGTGTGTACCACGACCTCCACACCCACAACACCAATGAATGCCAAGAGCTCCGTGCCGTGCGAGAAGGAAGGATCGGCCGTCGCCCTGACCGCGGTGACCGGGGCTATGGCCGAGGAGGAGGAAGAAACGCAGGACGCTAGGAAGACCGCGGCCCGCGCCAAGGGTGGCGTGATCAACCTCGCGAGGACCGCTGGCGAGACCTGCCTCGCGAGGGGGACTGGCGGGACCAGCCTCGTGAGGATCGCCTGCAGGGCAACACAGGCCTCCCTCCACTGCCGCCTCAGCCAAGGAGGAACGAGGAGTGCCATCAAGGCGAGGGGGCTGGTGGCTTCCAGGAGCCGCGCGCAATCGCCTACATCCTGGGCGGAGCTCAAGCCCCAGCCTCCCAACGCATCTTCAAGCAGTTTGCCCGCGAAGTGAATGCAGTCCTCCCTAAGCTCGAAGCAACGCGCCCTCTCAGGTGGTTGGCTTGCGCCATCACGTTCAGCTCGGCGGATCAGCTCAAGTGCGCGGCCACAGCCGGAGTCCTCCCGATGCTTTGCTCCCCAGTCATCAGCAACGTACTGGTCACCAGGACCCTCATCGATGGTGGAGCAGGGCTCAATGTCCTGTCCGTGGAAACATCCAACAATCTCCAAGTGCCCTATGACCAGCTTCAGCCAACCAAGCCTTTCTCCGGGGTCACCGACGGTTCCACGATCCCGATCGGGCAGGTCCGACTCCCTGTCACCTTCGGGGCCCGCAGCAACTACCGCACCGAGCTCATCGACTTCGACATCGCCCACATCCGCCTGCCATACAAACGCCATCCTCGGGTACCCAGCACTGGCCAAGTTCATGGCCGTAACTCATCATGGCTACAACGTCCTCAAGATGCCAGGAAGTGGCGGAGTCATCACGGTGCCGTGTGAAGAGAAGGATGCAGTGTGTTCCCTGGAGCGAGCCTTTCAGGCCGCGTCACTAGAAGACCCAGATCGCGGAAGCAGGAGGCTTCCCGAGACCACCCCCAAGAAGAAGAAGGCATCATCCGGGCCAGCCCCTCAGGAGGCAGGCCCCTCAGGGCCCGCGTCTGCCCAGGGGGAACCTCCTTCCATCGCATAGGAAAGCGCGCCCGACGCCCTCCTCAGGCAAGGCTCGGGGGCTCTCACCTGGAGGGCCACCGACCTGGCCAGGGTCACGAGGGAGGCGCTTGGGCACCACGTGGAGGCGTGCTTCGAAGCACGTTTCTCCCAAGAAGGAGCAAGGCAAGGAAGGTCAGACCAACAGGAGTTCGTCAACAAGGCTGTTCAAGAACTACATGAGTCAAGAATCATTAGAGGTTGCCGCCGTCCATCGGCTGTGGCTCCCCATCCAGGCGAGGACGGTGGGCTGCGTGTCTGCATCGACGTACCAGGGCTCAATCAGGTTGCCACGACGGAGCACCTCTGGCCCTCGCAAGTGGGGCGTTGTGGAGGTCCACCCCACAGCTATGTTCTCATGCCTTACGGCTTGCCGAGCGTGGCTGCGGTGTACCAGCGCCTCATGAGGGGCATCATGGGATCTCAGGAAGACAGGCGTTCCGCGGCCCTGGCGGAGATGGAGATGATTCGCGAGGAGCCACCAGCGCCTCCGGAGCCTCCCGAGGCCCCTGGGCCTGGGGGCTCGTGAGGATCGGCTTCCGCAGCCCACCGAGTCTTCTGCACCAACACCACTTCGTCTTCGACATCTTTAGGTGACATCTTTCAAGTTTCATTTCCAGCTGGGAGCGCCCTCCCCGGGCTGCATCATTCCCAGGCCGCGTGGGTCCGTCCCTGCGGCATGTATCCCTTTTTATTTTTCGGTCATTAGCTTGCTTTGTTGGGGGCGCCCCACAGGCTGCATCATCTCCAAGCCACTCGGTCCAGGCCCAGTGGCGTGTATCTCCCTTGCGTTTATTTCCAGCTATGCATTCGCCTATCATGCTTGATTACTTGATGCCTATCCACGGCAGCTCTTCTTCTCCATGTCGACCACTTGCACGTTAAAGGGGGGGTACCTGAGCATCGCGACTCAGGGCTCTTACTGGCTCTCCAGCCCTCACCCTCTGGCCTTGTCCACGGCATCGCGACCTCGCATACCAGCGACGGCTGAGACAAGCTCGAGGGCCGGGACCCAAGGAAGTAGAGTGCCGGCATCTAACCAAATTTGCAGGAACACATCTCAAGATACGGCCCAGTGCCAGGCGCAACCCGCCTAGAGGTAGGGCCCCGTGAGTCCCGCGCTGGCTCACGGGTGCCCAGATACACCTCACCTAGCCCTACCGTGACAGCCACGTGTCAGGGCGGGGCTGTACACGCCCCGGGGGCTCCTCCCGGAGGGGAGCCCCCTCCCACATACCAGTGGAAGCACCATGCTCCGCGCTGGCTGACGACACTGCCGAGGAGCGGCTATGCCCGCACACATATGGAAGCACTATGCTCCGCGCTGGTGATAAACAACTGAGGGTGGCCTCCGAGCCGCATCAATCTCAGGGAGCCCAGAGCTCAATGTCTGGCCTCATCGCAACGCCTCCCCTCGGGAGCGCCGCGTGAGGGGGCTAGGCATGGGGGCTATGCCTGGGTCACGCCCAGACGTACGCCAGCTAGTCAGGCCCCTCGGGCCTGGTTCGTCGCGCGTCTCTCCCCGAGCGGAGCCAAGGTATGAAGGTCGTTTGAGCATCAAGGGGGACCCCTGAGCATCGCGACTCAGGGGCCTAACTGGTCCCGTAGCCCCTCACTCCTTAGTTCCGAAAGGCTATGCTGGGTGAGGTACGCGCGGGGCCGGGCTCTGCAGACGTAGAACGGTAGTCCCGCTTGCATCTCACCTCATCGCCCGCTGTTTGCGCGTCAAGGGGGACTCCTGAGCATCGCGACTCAGGAGCCTAACTGGCTCCGTAGCCCCTCACACCTTAGTTCCAAAAGGCTATGCTGGGTGAGGTACGCGCGGAGTCGGGCTCTGCAGACGTAGAAGAGAAAATACACCTACATCACGCTTCCCTACTTGTTGTTCGTGCGCCAAGGGGGACTCCTGAGCATCGCGACTCAGGAGCCTAACTTGTCACGTAGCCCCTCACTCCTTTGGTCCCGTCCTGGTTTCCGGTCGGGGCTAATGCTGGGTGAGGTACGCACGGGGCCAGGCTCTGCCGGCGGAGAACACAAGCAAGTAGGGAGGAAAAGCATAAAACTCAAGGAATTTAAAAGCAAATATTACAGTCCATACTATCGTCTCAGTACCAAACGCAAGTTTAAATGCCTTCCCGAGGCGTGATGCATGTGCAGGAATTAAAAAGCAGAATAGGAGCGGTAGCGGAGTCACTTGTCGGCGGCGGAGCAGCGCGGAGTGGCTTCGCCTCATGGAGCAGCAGAGCCAGCAGCGCCTTGCTTCGGCTTGGTGCTGAAGGCCCGAAACTTCCCCAGCAGCGCCTCCGCGCGCCCCTTCACGGCTTCGACAGCGGCGGCAGCACCCTCGCCACTCATCGGCTCAAACAGGCTGTCGAGGTCGGTGCTGGGATCGCGAAGGTAGATGTGGGCGAAGACCCGCGTCAGTGTAGCAGAAGACAGGACACGCGCCTCGGCCTCAGCCGTGGGGCCAAGGCTGAGGACGACATCCCCAAGGGCACGAACCAGGAAGGGAAGTAGCTTGGCGGGGCCGTCCTCGGCGCCAGCCAGCGGGCTCTCCAGGCCGCTATCGTAAAGCGACTTCAGCGAAGCACGAGCCTTCTCCTCCATGTCCACGAAGGCCACACGATCCTCGGCAAGGACATGGGCTTTGCCGTACAGCTCAGCCTTTGTCACCTCCAGCTCCTTCTTTAGCGCGTCTAGACGGTCTTGGCGCTTCTTGAGCTTGGCCTCCCGGCCCTTGACAGCCGCCTCGCGAGCCTTCATGCCTTCTTCCTGCTCCTGGCGAAGGCGGACCTCCTTCGCGAGCTGGTCCCGCAAGCCTTGCAGCTCGTCCTCCAGCTCCTTGCAACGACCACGGACTTCAACCACCTCCCCCAGGGCCGCGTCTCGAGCAGCCTTTGCCTCGATGGTAGCCTCCCTCTCTCCGTCACAGGCCGTTGAGGCCTGAACCAGCGCCGCCCGAATCGAGGCGTCGGAGCGAATCCATCCCGAAGCCAGCTCCAGGCGCCCGGCCACCAGGCGAGGGTCGGCGCCAAGAAGATCCTGCCGCAGCCGGTCTAGTTCGGCAGCGGCATGCTCCAGAACGGCAGGAGGGGACGGAGAAACAACAGTCGGAAGAGCAGGAGGAGAAAGCAACGGCGGCACAACCACAACATCCCGAGGCGGAGTCTGCTGCGCCCCAACAGTCGTGGTGGCAGACAAGGGCACCTCGGGAGTCACTTGGGCCATGGGGGCTGAGCTTGCCCTAGCCAGCTCAGCCAGGCCTTACGAAGGCGACCGGGTAGGAGAGGCCCGTGCGTCATGATCACCATCCCCCTCGGGCACAGGCGCTGCCGGGATCGAAGCCTCAGGAGCCCCCTTCGGCTTCTTTGCCGCGGGCGCCAGCCTGTTCAAGAAGGGCGGACGTCAAGCCTTAGCAGCAGAACAAGAAATAAAGGCAAGGATCGAGCAGTTACGGGTCGTCGCTGGCGGGCTCAAGCAGCCTCCGGCCATACTTGAAGCCAGAAAGCTGGCTGGAAGGATCGCCCTCAGGGAGCCCAGAAGCAGGAGGCGTGTCTGTGGCGCGCCTTGGGGCAGGGACAGACTCGCGGGAGAGCAGCCCGGTCCTGTCCTTCTTCGGGATCGAGGGCGAGCTCCTGTCGACCTGCTCGTCATCCTCGTCATCGTCACTCGAAGAGAGGCGGAGAGAACGGGGCCTGCGCCAGGGAAGGGGAGCCCTCGACTCTCCGTCGGTCGCCTCAGAGTCAGGACCCTTCTCCCGCTCCTCTTCTTCCTCCTCTTCGCTGGAGGACACGTCCACCAGTCCCTCGGGAGCCGCCACGGGCACGGGCCCGTCCCCATTGAAGACGGGCGTGGACTCCACCACCTGCTCCCAGTCGTCGTGAAGGAACAAGGACACAGGCGCGCCCTCCAACCTTGCTACCTCGCCCCGACCAGAGATTGGAGAACCGCGGTCAAATCCTCGTCACCCAAGGCCGCGGGGCTCGGATGAGTTCTCCACATCGGACGTGAGTACTGTCGAAGTGGAGCCAGCTGGTGCTCCAGGAACTCCCTCAGCAGCGACTTGCCAGTCAGCTTCGCCGAAGCCACGCTGACCGGCCTCAGGTCTGCGTCCATCTTCGCCATTACCGGCTTCACGCGGGGTCCGTGAGCTCCGCTCGACCCCAGTCGCCGGAGCTCGCAGGCTGCTCCGTGGGCAAGATCAGCCGGGGGTGGACGCGCCCGGCATCTACCAAGACCCACTTGCTCCTGAATCCCTCAATCCTCTTCCCGGGCTTTGAGATGGCAATGGCCCCGCCATACGCGACGAAGCTTGCACACGCGGAAGGAGAACCGCGAGATACCTGGAGGGAGAAGTAGTGGCGCAGCAAGGCCACTGAAGGTTGCACCCCTACGTGAGCCTCGCAGTACTAGGCAAAGATCTCCAGGAGAAGGACGGAGTTGGGATGGAGATGCAGAGCCTGCAAGTTGTAGTGGCGGAGGACAGAGAAGAAGAACTCGGAGAAAGGAGGCATCAGACCAGCGGCAATGGAGCTCGCGAAGAGAGCATAAGAGGTGCTCCCTCGGCCCTCAGGGGTGGCGGAGCCGGCCTTGAACACCTGCGCCCCGTCGATGCCCTGCGTCGCCGCCATCCGACGCAGCCGAGCAAAGCCCGGCTCCGACATGTTCGGCAGGTCCGGAGCAGACGAGTACCAAGCTTCGGCCGGGGACTGACGAGGCGCCATGGCTTCCTAGGTCACGCGGACGGAGTAGATCTGGGAATTTGGAGGAAGAAGGGGGAGGCGCAAGAAAGGGGATCTGAGCAGCAACCGGAGAAAGCAAAGGGCAAAGCCTAGACAGATGCCATTCCTTTATCAACCAGCGCGGTTGCTGGAACACTCTAGTCCAATCAACCGCCACGCGGCGCCCAAGGCCGCAGGCTGTTTGGGCCCGCGGTGCTTCGCCCTTGCCCTTTCGCCTCTGAGCATGGCCAAGTCCGAGCGCGCCTTGGGCCCGGGGGCTACTGTCGGCGTTCTGGGAACGGGGGTCCCCAGACTTGCCTGCCTGCGGCCTGCGGCGTGGCTCGAAAGGGGGCCCAGCACGGCCCATCTTCATCAACACAAGACCCAAGACCTTCGCGAGGGGCCAAGCCTCGCGGGGCGGACGACACGGCGCTTCCTCAGGCGCGGCCTCATCAGGTTGGCTCACGAGGAGGCGGAGAGATCAAGGCGGGGTACCTCATGAGGTGCCCACGATGCAAGCCATGACGACCAAGGGTGCCAGGCGGGCGCCAGCCCGCGCAGTGTCTCCCTTTCCTCTTTGGTGCAAAGGGGGCAAGCGCAGGCGAGAGGATCAAGCAAAGGCATCCATTTCGGTGCAACGAGACCAAGACCAGTCCGACGGTGGGAAGGAGGTCATCATGGAGCCCAGAACGGCGTCACCACAGGGCCTTTGGCAGGCTAGGATCAACTTTAGTCAGGATAAGTGTACCAGATGTTCCCTTTCGAATTGGCCAATTGTTGGCGCCCATCTCGCTCAATATTTGGGAAGAGGCCCAGGGCCTTTGCCTATAAATAGGACTAGCCACCCCCAGGGTAGAGGATCATCAAGGAAACTAGTTAGAAAGACTCGGGCAGCTGAGAGAGAGAGAGAGAGAGAAGGGTGGCTGAACTCCCCCTAGCAGTTCATCGTCCTAGCCAAGAGCAGACCCTCGAGAGGCTGTTCTTCCCTGTATTGTTCATCATCATCAGCCCGAGAGGCAATCCACCCGCCACACACTGGAGTAGGGTATTACACCACAATGGTGGCCCGAACCAGTATAAACCCTATGTCTCTTGTGTTGTTCTTTCAGTAGTTTAGATCCTTGCGAGACGGAGAGGTAGAGGGCATAATCTCCGCCGCACCCCAGAGTTCGAACCTTAAGGGTCTGCCGGAACCCGAAATCCGACAACTTGTTTTTGTTGGGGAGTACTTGGAGTGTCTTGTTGTTGTGGGTGATCAGCCCACGAAGCATCCTGAGCAATTGGCGTCAGAGGACAACCAATGCTGATGAGTTCGCTGTTCGCGAGAACGGGCGATGATACCAAGTTGTGTTCGATCTGAGGAAAAACTACATCATCTTCAACATTGTCATGGTGACCAATGTCTTCAGCAGCGGTGGGGTCAACTGCTGGAATGTTTTCAGCTTCATGATCCTCTGTGGAAGCAGGCTCATGAACAATCATTCGTCGTTCTTGTTGTTCAGATGCAGGGCGAACCATTGAGATAGGTTCAACAACTAAGGGCTCTGTGAGAGCAGCCCGATCCTTCTTGGTTTTGCGCTTCTTCTTGGAGGGAGCAGCATCAGAGGCTTCAGGATTTTTCCTTTTTCTAGCTTCAGCCTCGGCAGCCCTTGTCTTCTTCAGTTCTGAAGCGGTTGACTTAACCTTTGGCTTCAAGCCGGTCATGCTGCTTGGGAAGACTATGCGTGGCTCTTCCCGCCTTAAAGGTGCAGATTGATCAGTTGACAGCTTCTTCTTCTTTGCATCCATTCTGGGGTCGATGCCAGGACGACCAAGAGCCTTGCGCTTCTCAGCCTCATTGTAGGCTTGCACACACTTGTCAGCCAGGCTCTTCATGCACTCACGAGAACATTTAGCTTCTTCATGCTTCTTGAGAAAGGCTTCTTTGAGCTCATGCAGCATGATCTTGAAGTTTTCGACATCTTGCACGCTGAGCTTTGCCACATGCTTCTTGAACTGAGCTTTCTCATAATCGATCTTGTGCTTCAGTTCAACGATGCGCTGAGCAAGTGCTAGCTCAGAAGCAATGGCGCCATTGAAGGAGACACTAAGGCCAATGGGAAGTTGCAGATCTTCAAAGCTGAGATTTGGGGTGTCAAACCACTCATCAATGAAGTTATGGATGATTGCCACATCAAAGAGAGGCAAATCATTGAAGATCTTTGCTTCTTCCTTGCTCTTGATCAGTTGCTCAAGAGCGTCATCTGAATATCTTCATCGCTGGATAGATCAATGTGCTCTTCTCGCAGAATGGCAGCAGGAGTCAATGTCTGATCAGTATTCTTGACGATTTTCTTTTTCTTCTCCGTCTTCTTGGAGATACGTGATAGATCTTCAGACTGCACACTGTCTTCAGGAGGTGCAGTGGCCAGTGGCTTCGCATGTGAAACTTTAGGAGGAGCAGCTGACCTTGAAGATTTAGTCTTCTTCTGCTTCTGCAGTTTTGGAGTGGGAGCAGGGGCTTCATCAGAATCAACATCATCTGCAGGTCGATCCACATCTGCCCCTTGAACCTTGATATGAGTAATGAGACCTTCCAAGTCATAGAAGGGCCCAACTAGATTTTGTTCAGCTTTGCGTGTGCCATCGGCACGAGGCGCGGAGGGACCAAGGTTGAAGTCTAACCCCCAAGATTTCTTGTTCTCCTTGGCTGAGTTCTTCGCAAACTGAAAGTTGCGTTTGAACAGATTGTCTTCGTGACACCAGAGTAAAGATGATGGGTCTGCATCAGCTGGTTGTGGCCCATGGACCATGCAAGGATAGAAGCCTTGCTCAATGGCTTCAGCTCTGGACCTGGGTGGAAGATTTCTGTACAAAATATCTCCCCATGGTCGCTTGATGGCATTTTTCTCTGCATATTCCTGGGTCATGAATCTGTGCTTGTACCACTATTCTGCCCAATATCTTCGAATTCACTGGATTCGAGTCTTGCGCTGATTATAATCCTCTTTAGGATCTGTCTTGTAAAGCTCTGAGAGGTCATCAGGCAAATCTCTTGATGTTCCCCCACGTCGCTGTCTGCCACCCTTCCTTACTGATTTCTCTGCAGCCATGAACTTCAAACTGAATGGCTTCAACATGTTCAAAGGCTTCAAAGGCTTTCGCTTGCTGGACAAATAGGAACTGGCTTCAGGAGAGTTAATGTGATGCTGTAAGAATTCTGCAGACGAATGCAGACTATGAGAACCAAGGGATTCTCCCACGGACATGTACCTGTGACAGCATTAGAGATGCGAGGGAAGGGGAAGAGGTCATATGCATTCTCACAAGATTTTGAAGATAAATCAGTTTGAAGACATTGACCTCATGATGCGAAGACATTCACTTATATGTTGAGAGTTGGTTCCAGATTTGTACGAATCCGCGAATAAGTACAAGTGAGGAATCTAACTAGATATGAAGCTTAAGTGAATATACTAGGCAGTGTGAGATACAGACAGGATAGGTCTAACATTGTATAGGCAGAAACCTATTTTGGTAAACAGGATGAATCTTTGAGGATCAAAAAGACGGTAAAAATAGAGTTGTATTTACCACGCGAAGAACTGCTAGATGGGAAGAGTAGGAGACCGAGCAGTTCAATCCATCGTGCCCTAACTTGGAGACGGAGGACACCTACGGCGACGGCGGAGAGGACGATGTCCGTGGCCGGCATGAGGACGGCGTCGGAGAAGTCGCGGCAGCTAAGCGCTTCGTCGCCGGCATCGTCGAGAGCTAGTGATGGCGCTAGGGTTTTGACGAGGTGGAGAGGTGGAAGAAGGTTTTCTTTACTGCAGGGGACATGTATTTATAAGGAAGTGTGCGGCACAGCGCAATTACGCAGGTGCCCCTGGCGGTTCACATCTAAGGGGCACGTGGCAAGCATGCAACATACTCAGAGTTGTCCCACGTTCCCACGCCCGCCAGGTTTGTCGGATGGTCGTTCCGGCTTCTCCGGATTTCAGGCAATAAGGATAGAGCATTTAAAATAGACTTATTGTTTGTCTCTGTGTCTTCTGCTAACAAGGATGCAGAGAAGACATTCGACAGTTTCAATAGAATGCATATGATTTGGACAAATAGAGTTTGAGATAGAAAGCATAGAGAGATTAGGGTCCGATCACATTCACTTAGTTCAAAAGATTCCAACAAGGAAGACATAGCTATAAGTGAATGCTGTAGAGGACAGAACACTAAAAGGTATATATCATGAGACAATCAAATCAACATAGTGAAGATAATCATGAAAGCAGGTAGAAATTGAAGACAAATCAAATGTGAAGACATATCAAATGTAACGCCATGAGTGAAACACTTCAAACAGAAAAATTTGGTGGTGGCGTTACCCACCGTATAGGAAGTATTAGACCCAGATACGACGCACAATTATCGTGGCGCTCCGAAGTCAAATTCCACGTTAATGTATTCACACTCAGAATGTAAGTCTTCATTGATTGAAGATATACTTTACTTCGTGTGTTGCACATCTAAGTCATCAACATGCATAAGTGTTAGGATGTGTGCCTGATCACAGGACATTTGAGGATTCCAAGATATTTAGCTCACACCGTAACTTGCAAAACCTTTTCTCATCCAAGGGCTTTGTGAAGATTTTTGCCAATTGCTCTTCAGTGTTGACGTGAATGATATCAATATCTTTCTTCATGACATGATCTCTGAGGAAGTGATGACGAATTTCAATGTGCTTTGTCTTCGAGTGCTGGACTGGGTTGTTGGCAATCTTGATGGCGCTTTCATTGTTGCAGAAGAGAGGTACTTGTTTTAGATTGATGCCATAGTCCTTGAGAGTTTGCTTCATCCATAGAAGCTGAGCGCAGCAAGATCCAGCAGCAATGTATTCAGATTCAGCAGTTGAGAGTGATACACAGTTCTGCTTCTTTGAAGACCAACAGACAAGTGATCGTCCCAGAAAGTGACATGTGCCTGATGTAGACTTGCGATCCACCTTGTCACCAGCATAATCAGCATCCGAGAATCCAAGCAGATCAAATTCTGAGCCCTTTGGATACCATAATCCTAGTGTTGGGGTGTAAGCCAAATATCGAAGAATTCGCTTCACAGCTAAGTGATGTGATTCCTTTGGTACCGCTTGGAATCAAGCACACATGCAAACACTAAGCATAATATCTGGCCTAGATGCACATAGGTAAAGTAAAGAACCAATCATGGAGCGGTATACCTTTTGATCGAACTCTTTACCATTGTCATCGGGACCCAGATGGTGTTTGGCTGGCATTGGCATCGTGTAACCTTTGCGATCTTGCATTCCGAACTTCTTCAAGCAATCTTTGAGGTATTTTTCTTGAGATATGAAGATGCCATTCCTTTGCTGACGAATTTGAAGACCAAGGAAGAACTTCAGATCACCCATCATGGACATCTGATATTGCTCTTGCATCATGTATCCAAACTCATCACTGTATTTCTGATTCGTGCAACCGAAGATAATATCATCCACATAGATTTGACACACAAACAGTTCACCATCATATGTCTTCGTGAAGCGTGTGGGATCGAGGGATCCAGGTTTGAAGCCTTTGCTCTTCAGGAAGTCTTTGATCGTATCATACCAAGTGCGAGGAGCTTGTTTGAGGCCATACAATGCTTTGTTTAGCTTGTACACCATATCAGGATGTTTTGGATCTTCAAAGCCAGGTGGTTGAGCGACGTATACTTCTTCTTCAATCTTGCCGTTGAGAAAAGCACTCTTCACATCCATTTGATATAGCAGGATGTTGTGATGATTTGCATAGGCTAGCAGTATCCCAATAGCTTCAAGCCTAGCCACAGGAGCAAATGTTTCATCGAAGTCAATCCCTTCAACTTGAGTATATCCTTGAGCCACAAGACGTGCTTTGTTTCTGATGACTTGACCATGCTTGTCTTGCTTGTTTTGATATATCCATTTTTTGCCAATAATGTTATGCTTGCGAGGGTCGGGACGCTTGACAAGTTCCCAAACATTGTTCAGCTTGAACTGTTGAAGTTCTTCTTGCATAGCTTGAATCCATTCAAGTTCCATAAAGGCTTCAGCTACTTTCTTGGGTTCTGTTATTGACACAAAGGCAAAATGCCCATAGAAATTTGTTACCTGCGTTGCTCTTGAGCGAGTAAGTGGACCAGGTGCATTGATGCTATCAATTATCTTCTCAATCTGTACTTCATTTGCAACACGAGGATGAACTGGACGAAGAATTTGCTCTTGCTGATCATTGTCATCATTGGGAGGATTTCAGGCTGAGCATTGTCTTCAGGTTGGTTCGGTGCAGAAATGATAAGTTCCTCTTCAGGCTGTGCTTCAGAAGGCATGATTTCACTAGTTCCCATTAGCTTGATAGATTCGCTGGGTGGAGCTTCGTCTAGTGTACTTGGCAGGAGCTCTCTTTGTGAACCATTGGTTTCATCAAACCGCACGTCCACAGTTTCGACGATTTTGTAGAGATAGAGGTTGAAGACTCTGTAAGAGTGCGAGTCCTTTCCGTAACCGAGCATGAATCCTTGATCCAGCACCTAGCTCCAAATACTCTAAAGTAACTGACATTTGGCTTCTTGCCAGTGAGGAGCTCATAGGATGTTTTGTCCAGAAGCTTATGGATGTAAACACGGTTGATGACGTGACATGCTGTATCAATAGCTTCAGGCCAGAACTTTCTTGGTGTCTTGTATTCGTCGAGCATTGTTCGAGCCATCTCAATGAGGGTTCTGTTCTTGCATTCTACGATGCCATTTTGCTGAGGTGTGTATGGAGCAGAGAACTCATGAGTGATTCCCATTGTATCCAGATAAAGATCAAGTCTGGTCTTCTTGAACTCAGTGCCATTGTCACTTCTGATATGCCTGATCTTGACGCCATAATTGTTCATGGCTCGACTGGCGAAGCGTCTGAAGACATCTTGCACTTCAGTCTTGTAGAGAATTATGTGCACCCATGTATATCTTGAATAATCATCAACAATGACGAAGCCATAGAGACAGGCAGTTGTTGTGAGGGTAGAGTAGTGAGTAGGGCCAAATAAGTCCATGTGTAGCAGCTCGAAGGGTTGAGATGTCGTCATGATTGTCTTCGAGGGATGCTTGGCCCTTGTCATCTTTCCAGCTTCACACGCACCGCACAAATGATCCTTCTTGAACTGGACGTCCTCCATACCTATGACATGCTTCTTCTTGGCGAGAGTGTGTAAGTTCCTCATGCCAGCATGCCCCAGCCTCCGATGCCATAGCCAGCATTCTGAAGCTTTTGTAAGAAGACGTACGGCAAGTTGTGGTCCTGCTGAGAAATCTACCATGTACAGATCATCTTTCCGGTACCCTTCAAAGACTAGAGATTTGTCCGATTCCATAAGAACAAGGCAATTATATTTTCCAAATATCACAATCATGTTCAAGTCACAAAGCATAGAGACAGACATTAAGTTGAAACCAAGGGATTCAACAAGCATCACTTTATCCATGTGCTGATCCCTTGAGATTGCAACTCTACCTAGACCCAATACCTTGCTTTTACCAGTGTCAGCAAATGTGATGTGACTCTTATCAGATGGACGTAAAGTTGAGTCCATGAGAAGACTTCGATCACCAGTCATGTGATTAGTGCATCCACTGTCCATAATCCATTCTGAAGCACGAGGTGTCATACCCTACAGTACAGTTAGGGGGATAGGCTTCACAAAGAGCATTGTGAAGCATAAACATTTGACGGGCAAGAGGATTATTGAAGCTCAGATCAAGAGTAGGACTGATAGGATGAATGGCAAACGATTCAGGAACAAAATACATAGTAAGACCATTTGGGCATTTGATCTTGCGCCCTACAAGATGTTTTAGGTCCCCAGCAATAGCATTAGACGCCTTTGATTTTCGGCTGGAGACTGAGGGAGTCTCGGATTAGGGGGTGTTCGGATAGCCGGACTATAATTCCCGCCGGACTCCAGGACTATGAAGATACAAGACCGAAGACTTCGTCCCGTGTCCGAAAGGTTCTTTCCTTGGCGTAGAAGGCAAGCTAGGCGTGCGGATATTCAAGATCTCCTCCCCATGTAACCGCCTCTGTGTAACCCTAACCCTATCCGGTGTCTATATAAACCGAAGGGTTCTAGTCCGTAGACGATACAATAGACAACACATACAACCAACCATCGTCATACACGATCATACCATAGGCTAGCTTCTAGGGTTAGCCTCCTTGATCTCGTGGTAGATCTACTCTTGTACTACCCCTATCATCAATATTAATCTAGCAGGAGTAGGGTTTTACCTCCATCGAGAGGGCCCGAACCTGGGTAAAACAAAGTGTCCCCTGTCTCCTGTTACCATCCAACCTTGACGCACAGTTCGGGATCCCCTACCCGAGATCCGCCGGTTTTGACACCGACATTGGTGCTTTCATTGAGAGTTCCTCTGTGTCATCGCTTTTAGGTTCGATGGCTCCTTTGATCATCAACGGCGATAAAGTCCAGGGTGAGACTTTTCTCCCCGGACTGACCTTCGTCTTCGGCGGTTTCGCTCTGCGAGCCAATTCGCTTGGCCATCTGGAGCAGATCGAAAGCTACGCCCCTGGCCGTCAAGTCAGGTTTGGAAGCTTAAACTACACGGCGGATATCCGCGGAGACTTGATCTTCGACGGATTCGAGCCATAGCCAAGCGTGCCGCACTGTCAAAAAGGGCATGATATAGCTCTGCTCCCGAACAGCGTCCTGGAGGCCGCATACGCCCCGGCCCCGATCCTTGATTCGGAGCCCGCTGCGTTCGTTGAGGAAGAACGGTTGGACGTCACCTCAGGGGCTGCGACATTAAAGGCAATCGAGCCGAACGCCGACCCCGCACTCCGCGTTGCCCATTACTCTGAGGAGACAGATTCTTCTCCGGACTCCGGGCCTTTCACGCCCCCGCCGATCGAATCCGATTGGACGCCTGTAATGGAGTTCACCACCGCGGACATCTTTCAGTGCTCACCTTTTGGTGACATCCTGAATTCTCTCAAGTCTCTCTCTTTATCAGGAGAGCCCAGGCCGTATTATGGCCTGCGAGGTTGGGATTCGGATGATGAAGAAATTCAAAGCCCACCCACCACCCACTTAATAGCCACTGTCGACGATTTAACCGACATGGTTGACTACGGCTTCGAAGACTTCGACGACTTGGACGACGAAGGAGGAGACGAACAACAACCAGCACCTGTAGGGCGCTGGACCGCCACCTTGTCATATGACATATACATGGTGGACGCTCCGAAAGACGGAGATGGTGATGGAACAGCGGAGGATGGCACATCAAAAAAGCATCCCAAGCGCCGCCGTCAGCGGCACCGCTCCAAATCCCGCCAAAGTAAGAACGGTGATTCCGGCACGGGGGATAATACTACCCCGGATACCGCCGAAGAACACCAACCCCGGCAAGACTCGGCACGGGAAGACGGAGAAGCCAGCCTTCATAAGAATGCGGCAGAAAGAGAGGTCGAGGATGACAACTACATGCCTCCCTCCGAAGACGAGGCAAGCCTCGACGACGATGAATTCGTTGTACCGTCAGACCCAGCCGAACAAGAGCGTTTTCAACGCAGGCTTATTGCCACGGCCAACAGCCTAAAGAAAAGGCAACAACAGCTTAGGGCTGATCGAGATTTGCTAGCTGACAGATGGACAGACGTCCTTGCGGCCGAAGAGTATGAACTCGGACGCCCCTCCAAAAATTATCCCAAACGCAGGCCGCTTCCCCAATCAGAGGACGAAGCGAATGACATGGCAGACCGGCCACCTCGCGGCCATGACAGAGAGGCCCGCCGCACCTTCAAGCCAACCGTACTACGGGGCCGTTCGGCCAGGGCACAAGAAAGCGAGCCAGACCTGCGACACGTATTGGAGGACAAAGCAAGACAGACAAGATCGATCTATGGATCGCGCGGACGCCCAACACGTGACGACATTCAGTCCGGACACAATAAGTCCGGCCGGGCCGAACACAACATGCACAGCTCTGCCGAGCTACGTCGCGACTTAGCCCAATACAGGGGCGCCGCACACCCGTTATGCTTCACAGACGAAGTAATGGATCATCAAATCCCAGAGGGTTTTAAACCCGTCAATATCGAGTCGTACGATGGTACGATAGATCCGGCAGTTTGGATCGAGGATTATCTCCTCCATATCCACATGGCACGCGGCGACGACCTGCACGCCATCAAATACCTCCCACTCAAGCTCAAGGGACCAGCTCGGCATTGGCTTAACAGCCTGCCAGTAAATTCAATCGGTTCTTGGGAGGACCTGGAGGCCGCATTCCTGGACAACTTTCAGGGCACTTATGTGCGACCACCGGACGCTGATGACCTAAGCCACATAATCCAGCAGCCAGACGAATCGGCCAGGCAATTCTGGACACGGTTCCTGACAAAGAAAAATCAGATAGTCGACAGTCCGGACGCAGAGGCCCTAGCGGCCTTCAAGCATAATATCCGCGACGAATGGCACGCCCAGCACCTGGGACAGGAAAAGCCGAAGTCCATGGCAGCCCTAACAACACTCATGACCCGCTTTTGCGCGGGAGAAGACAGCTGGCTAGCTCATAGCAACAACTTATCGAAGAAGTCCGGCAATCCGGATACCAAGGACAAAAGTGGCAGGTCGCGTCGAAACAATCAAAAACGCCGCGTAAGCAGCGACAGCAATGAGGATACGGCAGTAAATGCCGGATTCAGAGGCCATAAATCCGGTCAGCAGAAACAACCATCTAAAAAGAATAACCAGGGCCCGTCTAGTCTGGACCGAATACTCGACCGCCTGTGCCAGATTCACGGCACCCCCGAAGTGCCAGCTAACCACACCAACAGAGACTGTTGGGTGTTCAAGCAGGCAGGCAAGTTAACAGCCGAACATAAAAACAAGGGGCTAGACAGCGACGACGAACAGGAGCCCAGGCTGCCGGACAATAAAGGACAGAAGGGGTTTCCCCCACAAGTGCGGATGGTGAACATGATATATGCAACCCACATTCCCAAGAGGGAAAGGAAGCGTGTGCTACGGGACGTATACGCGATGGAGCCAGTCGCCCCAAAGTTCAACCCTTGGTCTTCCTGCCCGATCACTTTCGATCGAAGGGACCATCCCACTAGCATCCGTCACGGCGGCTTTGCCGCATTGGTCCTCGATCCAATCGTTGACGGATTTCATCTTACAAGAGTCCTAATGGACGGCGGTAACAGCCTAAACCTGCTTTACCAGGATACAGTGCAGAAAATGGGCATAGATCCATCAAGGATCAAGCCCACAAGGACGACCTTTAAAGGCGTTATCCCAGGTGTAGAGGCCAGTTGCACAGGCTCGATAACACTTGATGTGGTCTTCGGATCTCCGGATAATTTCCGAAGCGAAGAGTTAATCTTCGATATAGTCCCGTTTCGCAGTGGTTATCACGCCCTGCTCGGACGAACTGCATTCGCTAAATTCAATGCGGTTCCGCACTACGCATACCTCAAGCTCAAGATGCTAGGCCCTCGAGGAGTAATTACGGTCAGCGGAAACACCGAACGTTCCATCACTACGGAGCAGCACACGGCGGCCCTCGCAGCGGAGGTGCAAAGTAGCCTTTTAAGGCAACTCTCTAGTCCGGCCGTTAAAACGCCGGACAATGCGAAACGCGCCCGGAGTAACCTACAACAAGACCACTTGGCACGATCGGAGCAGGCGTAGCAACGCGGCCCCAACCCCATCCATCGCAGCATCGCGGAGCTAGTACCTCGAGTACACAGTTATGCCCTTAAAATTCCATGGGCACGGGGGAAGGGGGCACTTTAGCGGCATGCCTACAATATAGCGTTAAACGTACTAGGGGCTGCCGAACTTTTTTCTTACTTTCAGGACTCCATATTCCGGATAACCTGTTCGGCCTTGCTACCGCACAAGACGATACAAGGCCCAGGAGAGCAGACAAAGCTACGCCGCGCTACGGAACTCTCAGGCGGTCTCTATTTTGAGCGATATATCTGTTTCGAAATTTCAGCGGGCTGCTCCTGGTCAGGACATGTTAAATAGTCCAGTATTTCCTGCTTATCGCACTTTTTGTATCGTCCGGCTTCGAATAGCCTCTTTATAAGCAATGCATAGATTTGTGTCTATTTTCTGCATTACACTTTTCTTAAATATATATGTTTATTTCATAACATGATCGCACCCGTACACCATGGTACGGCAAACCACGCCAGGGGCTTCATTTCCCTTCTATCTGGACGTGAGAAGTCCGCACACCTTCCCAAGTGCGGCACCCCGAACTTATAGCACTATATGCATCGGCTCCGAGTCATGATTTTGGTCATATGTTGGGTTTGCCCGGCTCCTATGTTTTGGTGCCTTACGTTCCGCTCTATCGGCTAAGGTAGCACTAGAAGAACCGCTGCGATTGTGCCCCAGGTCATGTGGGTGAGCACCTCAGTGGAGAAAGCTAAAACAGACTGTCATGATAGGGCGTGAGACCGGTCGCTGTTCGAGAGGTTTTTTCGAGTCCTTAAAGGCTTATGCCGCTTCGAGCGGAGAGCTGGCTAAAACCAGCTAAAAGGCGTGGATAGCGCCCCGAATTCGGCCTTCCGAACTAGGGGCTTCGCCGAAATTTAAAATTATAAAGTTCTATGGCTAAGTGAGAGTGTTCAAGCATTATAGTCCGGTATCCTGGTTCGTTGTGCTGAAGGCCTCCCTCGAAGGACCCAATTATGGGAAAAAGAGCCCTCAGGTTTATCCCAAACACCCCAGCACTAGTTGCATGGGGGCTGAAGTCGACGACTCGCCATCTCTCAATTATTGATAAACGGCCGCACAGAAAACAATATTTTAAATTCAAAGCATTTCTTAAAGCGCATATGAACAAGTTTTCAGCGCACATGATACAAATGACCGAGTTTACTCAAATATTACATCTCTACTACATTCATCCGCGACAAGTCGAGCTCCAGCAAGAACTTCTTTATAGTAGTTCTCGGGCTTGCGATGCTCCTTCCCCACCGGCGGCCCGTCCTTCACCAGCTTCTCGCCGTTCAGCTTGCCCCAGTGCACTCTCACACGGGCAAGGGCCCTCCGGGCACCCCCGATGCAGGCAGAGCGCTTGATGACCTCAAGCCGTGGACAGGCCTCCACCAGCCGCCGCACAAGCCCGAAGTAGCTCCCTGGCAGGGCCTCCCCAGGCCACAGCCGAACTAAAAGACCATTTATGGCCTGTTCGGCCGCCTTGTGGAGCTCGACCAGCTGCTTCAGCTGGTCACTCAAGGGCACAGGGTGTCCGGCCTCAGAGTACTGAGACCAGAACACACTCTCCGCCGAGCTGCTCTCTCCGGCTCGATAGAAAGCGGCGGCATCGGACGCGCTGTGGGGAAGATCGACAAAAGCCCCTGGAGAACTCCGGATTCGGGTAAGAAACAGGTATTTTATTTTTATATTCTTACTTTGCATTAAGAATGCCTTACCCGCTGCTCTCTTCTTCAACTCCTCCAACTCTTGGAGGGCCTTCTGGGCTTCGGCCTTAGCATTCTTGGCGGCCTCAACGGCAGAGATGAGCTCGGTGGCTTGCGTTTTCACGTCAAGCTCCAGAGCCTCATGTTTCTTCATGAGATCTTGCAGCTTCTGCTGCACCTCGCCGCATTCGACCCCAAGCCTCTCTCGCTCGGTGCGCTCCTCGGCCGTCTTCTTCTCGGCCTCGGTGAGCGCCTGCCTCAGGGTGGCCACCTCCGTCGCGGCCCCTGCATTAGGCAGCATATTCCTGTTATTTTTTGCAATCAAGCCTCTCCATGGGCACATTTTTTCTTTTAGAGGTTTTTTCTTACCTTCATTCTCCTTGAGCTGCCCTCTGGCAAGTCCGAGCTCTCGCCCGGACCGCTCAAAGTCCTTCTTCAGGACATCCACCTGCGCAGTTAATGCGGCGGTAGACAGCAGCGAAGCCTGCATACGCATATTTGATCTTTTTGTTAGTCTCCTGCGATAATTATTAGATCCTCTATCCGGCTTTTCTTTCCGAACACCGAACAGAGCATCAGGGGCTACTATCTATGCGGCAATAGATTTAACATATTATCTACTTACTTGAAAGCCTGTCAGAAGGCTAGCGCAAGCTTCATTCAGTCCGCTCTTGGCGGACTGAACCCTTTGGACCACCGTACTCATAACAGTACGGTGCTCCTTGTTGATGGTGGCGCCTTCAAGCGCCTCCATCAAATTGTCCGGCGCCTCTGGTTGGGCAGAGGTCGCCGGGTCCGACGGCTTGCTCCTCTTGGGAGGAGATTGCCCACCGCGGGCCAGGACTGTTGAGCCCGGCGCGGTGTCCGGCACAGAGCCGGACTTGGTGCCTTGGGGGGACTTGTCCCCTCCACTCCTGGAGTCCGGGAGGTCGCCGTGCGGCTCCTCCAGGACCATCTCCTCCTGCCCAGGAGTTCGGCGGGACACCACTTCAGCGTCATCTGCCCGGCGGGGGGAGACAGCGGGCGGAACAGAGTTCACGTCCGATGAATCCAGGGAACCACTTGATGAATCGTCAAGTGTGGCCCAGGGCGGCCTGCGCAAATCACATTTAAACATAAGGGAAAGATGTGCGAATAAAGGAATATCATGAGTAATCCTGGTATCCGAATACTTACGACGTCGCCGGACGCTTGGTCCTTTCCGGCCGCTCCCCATCGTCCTCATTGGAGTCAGGGGAGTAGTCCAGCGGAGGGGTCTTCATCTTCTTCGACCCCTTAGCCGCCCCTGCTGGGGCGGCCTTTCTTTTCTTTCCTCCCCCCATTGGAGGGAGAGGGATCTCTTCTTCCTCCGCTTCACTTGCGTGAGGAGAGGATGTCGCGGACTCACTGGATGATGAGTCTGACAGCACCACATTGCGGGCGCTCTTTCGAGCCCCGGTGGTCACCTTCTTCTTGGCCCTCTTATCCGGCACCACGTAAGGTGCCGGAGTCAGCAGCTCCTTTAGAAGGGCTGGGGCTGGGTCTTCGGGTAGAGGGGCCGGACAGTTGATGGGTTCGGCTATTGCTGGCCAAGCCTGTCAAAGGTGAAGGGAGTTTAGATCCCGCATGGGGTTAATCCATGAAGAAGAGCTTAACGAGCTTGTCAAAAGTACAGAGAGCTTACCTCGCTACCATTACGCTGCGAGCTGAATCCGCGGTCCTTGGAAGCGGATGCGGGGCACTCGGCGCTTTTGAAGAGCACCTTCCAGACATCTTCATACGTCGTGTCGAAGAGCCTGTTGAGGGTTTGGTGCTGTGCCAGGTCGAACTCCCACAAAGTGAAATCCCGTTGTTGACACGGGAGGATCCGGCGGACGATCATGACTTGGATCACGTTCACAAGCCTGATTGGCTTGTCCACCATGGACTGGATGCATGTTTGCAGTCCGGTCACTTCTTCCTCATTGCCCCACGACAGGCCCGTCTTTGTCCAGGACGTAAGCCACGTGGGGGGTCCGGATCTGAACTCAGGGGCCGCGCTCCATTTCGGATCACGTGGCTCGGTGATGTAAAACCACCCAGCTTGCCACCCCTTTAGAGTCTCCACAAAGGAGCCCTCGAACCATAGGACGTTGGCCATCTTGCCAGCCATGGCACCTCCTCACTCCGCCTGGGTGCCGGACACCACCTTGGGCTTGACATTGAAGGTCTTGAGCCAGAGGCCGAATTGGGGGCGGACGCGGAGAAAGGCCTCGCACACGACGATAAACGTCGAGATGTTGAGGATGAAGTTCGGGGCCAGATCGTGGAAATCCAGCCCGTAATAGAACATGAGACCCCGGACAAATGGGTGGAGTGGAAAACCTAGTCCGCGGAGAAAGTGGGGAAGAAAAACTACCATCTCATGGGGCTGTGGGGTGGGGAGAAGCTGCCCAGCCTCGGGAAGCCGATGGGCAATGTCCTTGGACAAGTATCCGGCTTTCCTTAACTTTTTCACTTGCTCCTCCGTGACGGAGGAGACCTTCCACTTGCCTCCCGCTTCAGACATTGTTAGGGAAAGGTTGAGGTGAGAAGGGCGAGCTTGGGCGCTAGGGCTTGAGTGCGCAAGAGCTGGGTTGGCAGAGGAGGAAGAAGGCGTAAAGTGAAAGGGCGGATCCTTATCCCCTTATATGGTCGACTACGGTTACACGTCCCCACTCGCCTAATAAAACTCGCTTGCCTCCCAAGCGCCGTGGTAAACGGCACGGTTGGGTTATCCACGTCCGTATTAATGAGAATCCCGCTAAAAGGGGCGCACGATCTCTGCTTTGATAAGACGTGCCAAGGAAACCACCTCGTTAAACGTGCGGCGATGCAACAGTAAAAATACTCCATATAGAAGGCTTGGCCGCGATGTCATGATGCATCGCAGGATACGTCAGCAGATTAGATTTGTGTTAACATTATTCTCTATATGGCAATACGTGGAAACTTATTTTGCTTATCCGGACACTATTTTTTGGTGTTACTCGTCTTCTTGAAGAACTTGGAGGAGGAACCCGCCCTGCAATGCCGAAGACAATTTTCACGCCGGACTCGTCATTGAAGCCAGGTTCAGGGGCTACTGAGGGAGTCCCGGATTAGGGGGTGTTCGGATAGCCGGACTATACTTCCCGCCGGACTCCAGGACTATGAAGATACAAGACCGAAGACTTCGTCCCGTGTCCGGAAGGTTCTTTCCTTGGCGTAGAAGGCAAGCTAGGCGTGCGGATATTCAAGATCTCCTCCCCATGTAACCACCTCTGTGTAACCCTAACCCTATCCGGTGTCTATATAAACCGGAGGGTTCTAGTCCGTAGACGATACAATAGACAACACATACAACCAACCATCATCATACACGATCATACCATAGGCTAGCTTCTAGGGTTAGCCTCCTTGATCTCGTGGTAGATCTACTCTTGTACTACCCCTATCATCAATATTAATCTAGCAGGAGTAGGGTTTTACCTCCATCGAGAGGGCCCGAACCTGGGTAAAACAAAGTGTCCCCTGTCTCCTGTTACCATCCAACCTTGACGCACAGTTCGGGACCCCCTACCCGAGATCCGCCGGTTTTGACACCGACAGAGACCTTTGCCTGCAAGAGAAAGTTAATTCTTCTGAACCACCCACATCTTCAGGGGTGGCTTAGAAGTAATGAGTCTAAGTGCAGCATCTGAGAACTTTGGCTTTGGAGCCCTAGCAAATAGCCTTGCAGGAGATGAATGATACTCATATGAATAAGCAGAAAAGTTCAAAGTTCTGTGAACATAGCGGTTTGAAGACACACGCTCATATTCATAAGTTTGAGTATGATTTCCCTGCAAAACATTAGCGTTAGGGTGACTCAGGTGAGTCCTCTGTCTGTATGAACCCTTTGGACCATATGAAGCCTTAGGTCTGGGTTTGTCTTCTTCCCAGGTGGTGTCATGATGACATTCACTAGAAGATTCTCAAGACAACTTTTGGGAACCCAGATCTTCTTCATAGGTGGCCCATTCCTGCAGTTAGTACCAATATATCTGGCAAACACTTCACCATTCTGATTCTTGAACAGTTTATAGTTTGCATCAAAGGATTCATCAATGACAACAGGGTTAGCAGAGGTAAAGCCAGAAAGGTGGATGGATCCACCGAAGGTCCCTTTGCAGCAACCCATGTGGTTTTGGGATACTGCTCAGGCTTCCAGTAGGAGCCATCAACATTCATTTTCCTTTCGAACCCAACACCCTCTTTCCTAGGGTTTCGGTTCAGAATCTGCTTTTTAAGGACATCGCAAAGTGTCTGATGCCCTTTCAGACTTTTATAGATCCCTGTTTCAAGTAATGTCTTCAACCTAGCATTTTCATCAGCAATAGTAGTGGTATCCTCCGCAGAGGGGTTAGTTGCCACATTAGTAGTTGAAGACAGTGCAACAGTAGCAACAGTGGAACATTCAGCAACAGAGGTAGCGTTATCATGCTCAAGACATTTTAGACATGGTGGTTCAAATCCATCCTGAGCGGGACTGATCTGTTAAGCGCGAAGTGACTCATTTTCTTTTTGAAGATCTTCATGAGCTGCTCTCAATTTCTCAAGCTCTTGCTTCCTTTGAAGATAATCATAGGAGAGCTTTTCATGAGTGGTTGAGAGTGTTTCATGACGACTTTCAAGTTCTTGGTACTTAGCATGAAGATTTTTTATGTGTTCAACTAAGGACTGTGTACGAGTCATTTCCGCGTCCAACAGGTCATCGCTTTTGTCTAACAGTTTTTGAGTATGTTCCATAGCCTTTTGTTGTTCAGTTGCAATTTTAGCAAGTGTTTTATAGCTGGGTTTGGATTCACAATCAGTCATCTTCACTAGATGTTTGAAAGTAAGCATCGCGTGATTTTACCTTGGCACCACGTGCCATGAAGCAGTAGGTGGGAGCAGGGTCGTCCTTGTCATCAGCTTCAGCGTTGGTGTGGAAGTCATTGTCTTCAGTGTTGAAGATGGACTTGGCAACGTAGGCTGTGGCTAGAGCCAGACTTGCGACGCCAGGGTTGGACTCTCCATCAGACTCCACCTCCGCCTCCTCCGAAGCAGACTCCTCCTATGAATCCATCTCCTTGCCAACAAACGCACGAGCCTTGCCAGATGAGCTCTTCTTGTGAGATGAAGACTTGGATGAGGACTTGGAAGAAGACTTTGATGATTTCTTCTTCTTGTTGTCATCAGAATCATATTCCTTGCTCTTCTTATTCTTCTTCTCGTGGTCCCACAGTGGACACTCAGAGATATAGTGTCCCGGTTTCTTACACTTGTGACATGTTCTCTTCTTGTAGTCATGAGTGGAAGCTTCATCATTTCTTGAGCTGGATCGTGAAGACTTTCTGAAGCCCTTCTTCTTCGTGAACTTCTGGAACTTCTTCACAAGCATAGCAAGTTCCTTTCCAATGTCTTCAGGATCATCAGAACTGCAGTCAGTTTCTTCTTCAGATGAGGAAACAGCTTTTGACTTCAAAGCGCAAGTTCGGCCATAGTTGGGACCATAGATATCTCTTTTCTCAGATAGCTGGAACTCATGTGTGTTGAGCCTCTCAAGTATATCAGACGGATCAAGTGTCTTGAAATCAGGACGTTCTTGTATCATGAGGGCAAGGGTGTCAAAGGAGCTGTCAAGTGATCTCAGTAGTGTCTTGACGATTTCATGCTTGGTAATCTCAGTGGAGCCTAGAGCATGAAGCTCATTTGTGATGTCAGTTAGGCGATCAAACGTGAGCTGGACATTTTCATTGTCGTTTCTCTTGAAGCGGTTGAAGAGGTTGCGAAGAACATTGATCCTTTGATCTCTCTGGGTTGAGACGCCTTCATTGACCTTGGACAGCCAGTCCCAGACTAGCTTCGACGTTTCCAGAGCACTCACGCGGCCATACTGTCCTTTGGTCAGATAACCACAAATGATGTTCTTGGCAGTGGAGTCCAGTTGAATGAACTTCTTGACATCAGCGGGGGTGACACCTTCACCAGTCTTGGGAACGCCATTCTTGACGACATGCCAGAGGTCGACATCAATGGCTTCAAGATGCATGCGCATCTTATTCTTCCAGTAGGGATATTCAGTTCCATCAAACACGGGGCAAGCAGCGGAGACTTTGATTATCCCCGTAGTCGACATAGCTAAAACTCCAGGTGGTTAAACCGAATCACACAGAACAAGGGAGTACCTTGCTCTGATACCAATTGAAAGTGCTAGTTATCGACTAGAGGGGGGTGAATAGGCGATTTTTATGAAAGTCTTAAAAACATGGAAGTTTTGAAGACAAACTATAGAAATGAACCTATTGAAATGCAGTGGAAGATAAACTACACTAAGCAAGCCATAGTCAAGTGTGCAATAACGTGAGAGTATGAAGACTAATAGCAACTAGGTAGTAAGGATCAGGATGGAAGATGGTATGAAGCCAAACTACGAAAATTGTTAGATAGTGAAGACATATAGGTAAAGCAAACAGGCAATGACTCCATGAAGACAAACTCTAAGTAAAGAGAGGGAGAGGATAGAACCAGTCACTTGTTGAGGACACAGGATTTGTTGGACCAGTTCCAGTTGCTGTGACAACTGTACGTCTGGTTAGGGATGCTGAGATTCAACTCAGAAGACCGCGTCTTCACCTTATTCCCCTTGAGCTAAGGACACCCAGTCCTCGCCCAATTACTTTGGTAAGTCTTCAAGGTAGACTTCCAAACCTTCACAGACTTCGTTCACCGGCGATCCACAATGACTCTTGGATGCTCAGAACACGACGCCTAACCGGCTGGAGGATTCACAGTCCTCAAGTGTAATAAGTCTTCAGGTCACGCAGACAGAAAGACTTCAGTGATGCCTAACACTCTCTGGCTCTGGGTGTTTGGGCTTTGTCCTCGCAAGGATTTCTCTCTCTCAAAGGCTTCGAGGTGGGTTGCTCTCAAACGACAAAAGCCGTGCACTAACTCTGAGCAGCCACCAATTTATGGTGTAGGGAGTGGGCTATTTATAGCCACTAGGCGACCCGACCTGATATGTCCGAAATGACCCTGGGTCACTAAGGAACTAACACGTGTTCCAACGGTCAGATTTCAAACACACACGGCAACTTTACTTGGGCTACAAGCAAAGCTGACTCGTCCAGCTCAGGATAAGATTTGCTCTCATTGTCTTCGCTTGAAGACATAGGATTTGGGTTGAGCATCACTTCAGTCACTCTGACTTTGTTCACTTGGACCCCACTTAACAGTACGGTGGTTCCTATGACTCAATAAAGAAGAAAAAGAAACAACGAAACGACTAAGTCTTCGCGCTCCATAGTCTTCAATGAATGTCTTCTCATGTCATAGTCTTCAATATGAATATCTTCACATACCACCATTGTCGTCAATGTCTTCATACATTTTTAGGGGTCATCTCCGGTAGGTAAACCGAATCAGTGAGGGACTACTACCTGTGTTATCCTGCAATTCTCACAAACACATTAGTCCCTCAACCAAATTTGTCGTCAATACTCCAAAACCAACTAGGGGTGGCACTAGATGCACTTACAGTCTCCCACTTGCACTAGAGTCAATAATCTAGATTACATAGTAATGATTCTAACACCCATGGAGCCTTGGTGTTGATCATGTTTTGCTCGTGGAAGAGGCTTAGTCAGCGGGTCTGCAACATTCAGATCCGTATGTATCTTGCAAATCTCTATGTCTCCCACCTGGACCAGATCCTTGATGGAATTGAAGCGTCTCTTTATGTGCTTGGTTCTCTTCTGAAATCTGGATTCCTTTGCCAAAGCAAGTGCACCAGTATTGTCACAAAAGATTTTCATTGGACCCGATGCACTAGGTATGACACCTAGATCGGATATGAACTCCTTCATCCAGAATCCTTCGTTTGCTGCTTCCGAAGCAGCTATGTACTCCGCTTCACATGTAGATCCCGCCACAACGCTTTGTTTAGAACTGCACCAACTAACAGCTCCACTGTTCAATGTAAACACGTATCCGGTTTGCGATTTAGAATCGTCCGGATCAGTGTCAAAGCTTGCATCAACGTAACCATTTACGATGAGCTCTTTGTCACCTCCATAAACGAGAAACATATTCTTAGTCCTTTTCAGGTATTTCAGGATGTTCTTGACCGTTGTCCAGTGATCCACTCCTGGATTACTTTGGTACCTCCCTGCTAGACTTATAGCAAGGCACACATCAGGTCTGGTACATAGCATTGCATACATGATAGAGCCTATGGCTGAAGCATAGGGAACATCTTTCATTTTCTCTCTATCCTCTGCAGTGCTCGGGCATTGAGTCTTACTCAACTTCACACCTTGTAACACAGGCAAGAATCCTTTCTTCGCCTGATCCATTTTGAACTTCTTCAAAACTTTTTCAAGGTATGTGCTTTGTGAAAGTCCAATTAAGTGTCTTGATCTATCTCTATAGATCTTAATGCCCAATATGTAAGCAGCTTCATCGAGGTCTTTCATTGAAAAACTCTTATTCAAGTATCCCTTTATGCTATCCAGAAATTCTATATCATTTCCGATCAGCAATATGTCATCCACATATAATAATAGAAATGCTACAGAGCTCCCACTCACTTTCTTGTAAATACAGGCTTCTCCAAAAGTCTGTATAAAACCAAATGCTTTGATCACACTATCAAAGCATTTATTCCAACTCCGAGAGGCTTGCACTAGTCCATAAATGGATCGCTGGAGCTTGCACACTTTGTTAGCTCCCTTTGGATCGACAAAACCTCCCGGTTGCATCATATACAACTCTTCTTCTAGAAATCCATTCCGGAATGCAGTTTTGACATCCATCTACCCAATTTCATAATTATAAAATGCGGCAATTGCTAACGTGATTCGGACAGACTTAAGCATCGCTACGGGTGAGAAGGTCTCATCATAGTCAATCCCTTGAACTTGTCGAAAACCTTTTGTGACAAGTCGAGCTTTGTAGACAGTAACATTACCGTCAGCGTCAGTCTTCTTCTTAAAGATCCATTTATTCTCAATTGCTTGCCGATCATCGGGCAAGTCAACCAAAGTCCACACTTTGTTCTCATACATGGATCCCATCTTAGATTTCATGGCTTCAAGCCATTTTGCGGAATCTGGGCTCACCATCGCTTCTTCATAGTTCGTAGGTTCATCATGATCTAGTAGCATGACTTCCAGAACAGGATTACCATACCACTCTGGTGCGGATCTTACTCTGGTTGATCTACGAGGTTCGGTAGTAACTTGATCTGAAGTTTCATGATCATCATCATTAGCTTCCTCACTAATTGGTGTAGGT
>NC_057804.1:21496317-21502899 GCF_018294505.1 Triticum aestivum | reverse complement strand
GGATTTCAATGGTGCCCTATTTAACATGAATGCAGCCATCTCTAAAGCATAACCCCAAACGATAGCGGTAAATCTGTAAGAGACATCATAGATCGCACCATATCTAGTAAAGTACGATTACGACGTTCGGACACACCATTACGCTGTGGTGTTCCGGGTGGCGTGAGTTGCGAAACTATTCCGCATTGTTTCAAATGTACACCAAACTCGTAACTCAAATATTCTCCTCCACGATCAGATCGTAGAAATTTTATTTTCTTGTTACGATGATTTTCAACTTCACTTTGAAATTCTTCGAACTTTTCAAATGTCTCAAACTTATGTTTCATTAAGTAGATATACCCATATCTGCTTAAATCATCTGTGAAGGTGAGAAAATAATGATATCCGCCACGAGCCTCAACATTCATCGGACCACATACATCTGTATGTATGATCTCCAACAAATCTGTTGCTCTCTCCATAGTACCGGAGAACGGTGTTTTAGTCATCTTGCCCATGAGGCATGGTTCGCAAGTACCAAATGATTCATAATCAAGTGGTTCCAAAAGTCCATCAGTATGGAGTTTCTTCATGCGCTTTACGCTGATATGACCTAAACGGTAGTGCCACAAATAAGTTGCACTATCATTATCAACTTTGCATCTTTTGGTTTCAACACTATGAATATGTGTATCACTACTATCGAGATTCAACAAAAATAGACCATTCTTCAAGGGTGCATGACCATAAAAGATATTACTCATATAAATAGAACAACCATTATTCTCTGATTTAAATGAATAACCGTCTCGCATCAAACAAGATCCAAATATAATGTTAATGCTCAATGCTGGCACCAAATAACAACTATTTAGGTCTAAAACTAATCCCAAAGGTAGATGTAGAGGTAGCGTGCCGACCGCGATCACATCGACTATGGAACCATTTGCCACGCGCATCGTCACCTCGTCCTTAGCCAATCTTTGCTTAATCCGTAGTCCCTGTTTCGAGTTGCAAATATTAGCAACAGAACCAGTATCAAATACCCAGGTGCCTGCGAGCATTAGTAAGGTACACATCAATAACATGTATATCACATATACCTTTTTTCACCTTGCCATCCTTCTTATCCGCCAAATACTTGGGGCAGTTCCGCTTCCAGTGACCAGTCTGCTTGCAGTAGAAGCACTCAGTTTCAGGCTTAGGTCCAGACTTGGGTTTCTTCTCCTGAGCAGCAACTTGCTTGTTGTTCTTCTTGAAGTTCCCCTTCTTCTTACCTTTGCCCTTTTTCTTGAAACTAGTGGTCTTGTTGACCATCAACACTTGATGCTCCTTCTTGATTTCTACCTCCGCAGCTTTTAGCATTGCGAAGAGCTTGGGAATAGTCTTTTCCATCCCTTGCATATTATAGTTCATCACAAAGCTCTTGTAGCTTGGTGGCAGTGATTGGAGAATTCTGTCAATGACGCTATCATCCGGAAGATTAACTCCCAGCTGAATCAAGTGATTATTATACCCAGACATTTTGAGTATATGCTTACTGACAGAACTATTCTCCTCCATCTTGCAGCTGTAGAACTTATTGGAGACTTCATATCTCTCAATCCGGGCATTTTCTTGAAATATTAAATTCAACTCCTGGAACATCTCATATGCTCCATGATGTTCAAAACATCGTTGAAGACCCTGTTCTAAGCCATAAAGCATGGCACACTAAACTATAGAGTAGTCATCAGCTTTGCTCTGCCAGACGTTCATAACATCTGGTGTTGCTCCAGCAGCAGGCCTGGCACCCAACGGTGCTTCCAGGACGTAATTCTTCTGTGCAGCAATGAAGATAATCCTCAAGTTACGGACCTAGTCCGTGTAATTGCTACCATCATCTTTCAACTTTGCTTTCTCAAGGAACGCATTAAAATTCAATGGAACAACAGCACGGGCCATCTATCTACAATCAAACATAGACAAGCAAGATACTATCAGGTACTAAGTTCATGATAAATTTAAGTTCAATTAATCATATTACTAAAGAACTCCCACTTAGATAGACATCCCTCTAATCCTCCAAGTGATTATGTGATCCATATCAACTACACCATGTCCGATCATCACGTGAGATGGAGTAGTTTCAATGGTGAACATCAATATGTTGATCATATCTACTATATGATTCACGCTCGACCTTTCGGTCTCTGTGTTCCGAGGCCATCTCTGTTATATGCTAGGCTCGTCAAGTTTAACCTGAGTATTCTGTGTGTGCAACTGTTTTGCACCCGTTGTATTTGAACGTAGAGCCTAGCACACCCGATCATCACGTGGTGTCTCAGCACGAAGAACTTTTGCAATGGTGCATACTCAGGGAGAACACTTTTACTATGATAATTTAGTGAGGGATCATCTTATAATGCTACTGTCAATCAAATCAAGATAAGATGCATAAAAGATAATCATCACATGCAATCAATATAAGTGATATGATATGGCCATCATCATCTTGTGCTTGTGATCTCCATCTTTGAAGCACCGTCATGATCACCATCGTCACCGGCGCGCCAATCTTATGCTTCTACGACTATCGCTACCGCTTAGTGATAAAGTAAAGCATTACAAGGCGATTGTATTGCATACAATAAAGCAACAACCATATGGCTCCTGCCGGTTGCCGATAACTTGGTTACAAAACATGATCATCTCATACAATAAAATATAGCATCTCATACAACATGCCCTGCAAAAACAAGTTAGACGTCCTCTACTTTGTTGTTGCAAGTTTTTACGTGGCTGCTACGGGCTAAGCAAGAACAATTCTTACCTACGAATCAAAACCACAACGATAGTTTGTCAAGTTGGTGCTGTTTTAACCTTCGCAAGGACCGGGCGTAGCCACACTCGGTTCAACTAAAGTTGGAGAAACTGACACTTGGCAGCCACCTGTGTGCAAAGCACGTCGGTAGAATCAGTCTCGCATAAGCGTACGCGTAATGTCGGTCCGAGCCGCTTCATCCAACAATACCGTCGAACCAAAGTATGACATGATGGTAAACAGTATGACTTATATCGCCCACAACTCACTTGTGTTCTACTCGTGCATATGACATCTACGCATAAAACCAGGCTCGGATGCCACTGTTGGCGAACGTAGTAATTTCAAAAAAAATTCTATGCACACGCAAGATCATGGTGATGCATAGCAACGAGAGGGGAGAGTGTTGTCTAGGTACCCTCGTAGACCGATAGCGGAAGCGTTATAACAACGCGGTTGATGTAGTCGTATGTCTTCACGGCCCGACCGATCAAGCACCGAAACTACGGCACCTCCAAGTCCTAGCACACGTTCAGCTCGATGACGATCCCCGGACTCCCATCCAGCAAAGTGTCGGGGATGAGTTCCGTCAGCACGACGGCGTGGTGACGATCTTGATGTTCTACATTTGCAGGGCTTCGCCTAAGCACCGCTACGATATGACCAAGGTGGAATATGGTGGAAGGGGGCACCGCACACGACTAAGGAACGATCACGAAGATCAACTTGTGTGTCTTGGGGTGCCCCCTTGCCCCCGTATATAAAGGAGGGAGGGGGAGGTGCGGCCGGCCCCTAGGGGTGCGCCTGGAGGAGTCCTACTCCCACCGGGAGTAGGACTCCACCCTCTTGCCTTGTTGGAGAAGGAAAGGGGAAGGAGGAAAGAGGAAAGGGGGGCGCCGCCCCCCTTCCTTGTCCTATTCGGACTAGGGGGGAGGGGGCGTGCGGCCTGCCCTGGCCGGCCCTCCTCTTCTCCCTTAGGGCCCATGTAGGCCCATTAACCCCCGGGGGGGTTCCGGTAACCCCCCGGTACTCCGGTAAAATCCCGATTTCACCCAGAACGATTCCGATAACCAAATATAGGCTTCCAATATATCAATCTTTATGTCTCGACCATTTTGAGACTCCTCGTCATGTCCGTGATCACATCCGAGACTCCGAACAACCTTCGGTACATCAAAACATATAAACTCATAATGAAACTGTCATCGTAACGTTAAGCGTGCGGACCCTACGGGTTCGAGAACAATGTAGACATGACCGAGACACATCTCCGGTCAATAACCAATAGCGGAACCTGGATGCTCATATTAGCTCCCACATATTCTACGAAGATCTTTATCGATCAGACCACATAACAACATACGTTGTTCTCTTTGTCATCGGTATGTTACTTGCCTGAGATTCGATCGTCGGTATCTCAATACCTAGTTCAATCTCGTTACCGGCAAGTCTCTTTACTCGTTCCGTAATACATCATCTCGCAACTAACTCATTAGTTGCATTGCTTGCAAGGCTTAAGTGATGTGCATTACCGAGAGGGCCCAGAGATACCTCTCCCACAATCGGAGTGACAAATCCTAATCTCAAAATACGCCAACCCAACATGTACCTTTGGAGACACCTGTAGAGCTCATTTATAATCACCCAGTTACGTTGTGACGTTTGGTAGCACACAAAGTGTTCCTCTGGTAAACGGGAGTTGCATAATCTCATAGTCATAGGAACATGTATAAGTCATGAAGAAAGCAAATAGCAACATACTAAATGATCAAGTGCTAAGCTAACGGAATGGGTCAAGTCAATCACATCATTCTCCTAATGATGTGATCCTGTTAATTAAATGACAACACATGTCTATGGTTAGGAAACATAACCATCTTTGATCAACAAGCTAGTCAAGTAGAGGCATACTAGTCACACTCTATTTGTCTATGTATTCACACATGTATTATGTTTCTGGTTAATACAATTCTAGCATGAATAATAAACATTTATCATGATATAAGGAAATAAATAATAACTTTATTATTGCCTCTAGGGCATATTTCCTTCACCAAGATGGGATCTCGTGGGTACAGAAGGTTGCGACGGTGGAATTAGGTTTTTGGCTCCGTCTCTGGTCGTTTGGGGGTACGTAGGTATAAATAGGAGGAAGAAGTACATCGGTGGAGCTTCATGGGCCCCACGAGGGTGGGGGCTTGCCCTGGGGGAGGGGGGTAGGCGTGCCCCCTACCTCGTGCCCACCTCGAAGCTTCCTTGGCGTAGGGTCCAAGTCTCCTGGGTCATATTCGGTGAGAAAATCACATTCCCGAAGGTTTCATTCCGTTTGGACTCTGTTTGATATTCCGTTTCTTCGAAACTCTGAAATAGGCAAAAAACAGCAATTCTGGGCTGGGCCTCCTGTTAATAGGTTAGTCCCAAAAATAATATGAAAGTGGAAAATAAAGCCCAATATGGTCCAAAAACAGTAGATAATATAGCATGGAGCAATCAAAAATTATAGATACGTTGGAGACGTATCAAGGGGCGGCGGCCATAGGGGAACCCTAGATGGGTTTGGGCGCGCCCACCCCTAGGAAACTTACCCCCAAGCCGGAAGGGGCGGCTTCCCTAGGGGAGGCACCCCCACCTCTCCAGGTTATGTGAGAGGGGTTGGGAGGGGCGCGCAGCCCCTTAGTGGGCTGGTGTGCCCCCTCCCCTTGGCCCATAAGGCCCCCAACGCTTGCCGTGGCCTGCGAAACACCTTTCGATCACGCTGGTCGTCACCCGGTACTCCCAGAACAATTCCGGACTCCCATACCCTTCATCCAATATATCGATCTTCACCTCCGGACCATTCCGGAGTTCCTCGTCACGTCCAAGATCTCATCCGGGACTCCGAACAACCTTGGTAACCATATACTATTCCCATTACAACTCTAGCATCACCAAACCTTAAGTGTGTAGACCTTACGGGTTCGGGAACCATGCAGACATGACCGAGACACCTATCCGGCCAATAACCAATAGCGGGATCTGGATGCCCATATTGGCTCCCACATGTTCCACAATGATCTCTTCGGATGAACCACGATGTCGGGGATTCAATCAATCCCGTATACAATTCCCTTTGTCCATCGGTATGTTACTTGCCCGAGATTCGATCGTCGGTATCCCCATACCTCGTTCAATCTCGTTAACGGCAAGTCTCTTTACTCGTTCCGTAACGCATGATCCCGTGGCTAACTCCTTAGTCACATTGAGCTCATTGTGATGATGCATTACCAAGTGGGCCCAGAGATACCTCTCTGTCATACGGAGTGACAAATCTCAGTCTCGATTTGTGCCAACCCAACAGACACTTTCGGAGATACCTGTAGTGCACCTTTATAGCCACCCAGTTACATTGTGACGTTTGATACACCCAAAGCACTGATACGGTATCTGGGAGTTGCACAATCTCATGATCTCAGGAAACGATGGTTGACATTAGAAAAGCTCTAGCAAACGAACTACACGATTTTGTGCTATACTTAGGATTGGGTCTTGTCCATCACATCATTCTCCTAATGATGTGATCCCGTTATCAACGACATCCAATGTCCATGGTTAGGAAACCACAACCATCTATTGATCAACGAGCTAGTCAACTAGAGGCTCACTAGGGACATGTTGTCATCTATGTATTCACACATGCATTACGGTTTCCGGTTAATACAATTATAGCATGAACAATAGACAATTATCATGAACAAGGAAATATAATAATAACCATTTTATTATTGCCTCTAGGGCATATTTCCAACAGGGCACCCCCC
>NC_057804.1:21487836-21496094 GCF_018294505.1 Triticum aestivum | reverse complement strand
ACATTACCTCCCATCGACAACTCCACATCGCCCACTCCTTGCTCTCCACGTGGTCCGTTTTCGCCCATGGGACCGCCTCGCGCACCCATCTCCTCCTTGCTCACCCTTACAAATCCGGCTTTCACCTACCTAAGGAGCACATCAATCTAGATCTTAGGCCCGGTCCTCTATTTGTACCGTTGTAATGTGCATCTATACACTGCTAGACAATGAACCGAATATAGACGCAATCACACAATCCAACTAATATGATCCCTATTTGACGCAAAACACGTTATATAGGAGCTCCGGTCCAATAGGATCTCGGTTCCACAGGTTTGCTCATGAGAAAATCCTATATGCCGCATATTGCGGCAAAGAGTCGTGCTTTCGCGTAGAACCGAGCTAGCGACCTGATATATGGGCAGACCCATTTTAGCAGTCAGGTGCTCCCGATTTTCGTAACCTGTGAGAAGTTCATGTTCGGGTTTTTTCTGTTTTGGAAACCTTCAAGAAGGTTCCTGAACCATTTTTTAAATTTCATGTTGATTACTTTTACTTGTTTTTTTTATTTTTTACCCTTTTTCTTATTTTCTTTATCATAAATTTGAAAATTTCAAAAAAGTTCACAATTTCCAAGTTTGTACAAAAAATTAAAATTTATTTAAAATTTCAAAAATTTGTTCATACTTTTAAAAAAATATTCACGTTTTTTTCAAACAAAATTTAAGTAAATGTTCGAAAATTCGATAAATGTTAGGAATTTCGAATTTTTGTTCATTTTTTAAAGGTGTTCAGAATTTAAAAAATAATATGTTTTTCAAAAAAGTTCACGTTATCAGAAATTTTTTTGAGTTTCAATTAATATTCCAACTTCAAAAAAAATCATGGATCGAAAAAATGTTCCAATTTTTTTGATCAACTGTTCCAATTTATAGACTGTGCACATCTCGCTCCCGCTCTGTACGCAATTGACCGGTCCAGCAGGACGCCGCCTGTGCGCTGACGAACCAGATATCCAAACGCGTTTTTATTATTATCAGAAAAAGAAAAGATATCCAAACGCGTAAAGGAGGAAATAGACTAGGCCAAGGATCGGCCAGAATCCAGCTCTGGCTTTGCCGTTTCCCGGTCGCGGTCGGAACCGGCTGGGACGCGCTTTAGCCACGGCCCCCTGGAAATATATATATATAGTATATATGTGTGTTTGCAAGAGCTATCCCACCATCGACATATCTCGTTCATATTGAATCTCCGAGCAAGAACGCCGGCATCATCGTCCGTATCTGTTTCACAAGGAAGCCATACATACGCACCGATCAATATCCATGGCCCTGCTAGCGGCGCACGCTGACATCCTCGCGTGCGTCCTCGGCCATCTCGCGCCGCGCAGCCTCGCCGTGTCCCGCAGTGTCTGCAAAGGCTGGCGCGCCATTGTCGACGACTACCGCCTGCTGCGGACGGACCTCCTCCCGCTCTCGCTCCACGGTATCTTCTTCATGGAGGAGCTCTGTCCAGACCCACCAAAGCTCTTCGCAAACCCACTCACAAAGCACAGAATTGACGACGCAAGCCTTGGTTATGTCAAGAACGACGAGGGTTCATTTATCGAGAATCACTGCAACGGGCTTCTCTTGCTTTGGAACCACCTCGTGGTTAATCCGGCGACTCGTCAATGGGTGCGTTTGTCTCCGCCCCCGCCTAGGTGCACAGGGATGGAGGACTTTCGCAACGACGTGTGCCTTGTTTATGACCCCACCGTGTCGCCGCACTACGATGTGCTTCTTCTTCCTTGTGTCTCCTACGGTCTTCTTGATTGCGCAACAACAATATTCACGGAGGAATCGGAGTGGCCGCCCTTGGCCTACCCAATACAAGTCTTCTCTTCAAGGACATGGAGATGGGAGGAGAGGTCGTTGGCCCGGAGAGGAGAGGCTGCAGGGACCATCGCTGACATGGATCCATATAGGGATTATGAACACCGTTATGCCGTCTACTGGAAAGGAGCGATCTATGTGCATTGTCAAAATGACTCCATTTTACGGTATGCATCTGCGCGCTGGTCATTACTTTAATCATGTTAATTTTTTTTTGAAGAAGATGAAACTCATCTCATCGGACTAGTCTCTCTGTTTCACAACGTAGCTAGTGCATATTTAGTCTTGAAAAAAATTCAAACATGTTTACGTTTGACCAAGTTTGTAGAATAAACTACATATGTCTAAATCATTTAATAAATAAAATATAAATATACGCTTTGTGATGAATCTGATGATACTTAATTTTTAATTTTGAATGTTGATATTTTCTTCTATAAGTTTGGTTCTAAACATAGACATGCTTGACTTTCTAAAAATCAAATATGTGCTACATTATGGAGCAGAAGTAGTAGTATCTCTTAACAGACATCTTATCTTCATCCACCTGATATGTTTGCAGCATAACCTTAATGGATGGTTCGTATGAAGTGATTAAATCGCCAACAGGAAGTAAAATGGAAGATTCCACCAATCTTTATCTAGGGAAATCAAAGAAGGGGGTGTACTGCACTTTGATTTATAATGATACCTGGGGGGGACTTCAGATTTGGTTGCTTACTGAATCATGTGGTAAGTGGGAGTGGGTGCTAAAGAATGGCATCAACTTCGCGGCAGCGGTGGCAAAATTTTCTTGGTTTTCTCGTGATGAAAACCAAGGACCGTGGATCCTACAGAAAGGTGATTGTGATGAAAATGTTAAGGAAGCACCAGTGCAAGATAACTATGAATGGGACTTCGACAATGGTATTATCCTTGTGGCTGAAGATAAGGTTGAATCTGACGATATGAATTTGGGAGTGCTTTATTTCCTTGGATTTCATCCATACAAAGAGATTGTCTTCCTACGAACACAAGCGAGGGTAGTTGCTTATGATTTCAGTAGATTGAAAGTACAAGACTTGGGCCAGTTACGTGTACAGTGTGTAGGAAGTGTTTTCCCCTACACACCATGTTGGACGGGAGATATATCTGAAAAGAATTAACTGTGCAGAGAGTCAATATATACGGGGTGTTTCTTTTGAAGGAAATGTTTTTTTTAAGGAATACCGGGGTGTAGGGTGTGTTTTAAATGAGTTGTTACCTGTATATGTTCATGAATGCTTAAAGAAGATAATTGTAACAGTCTACTCCGATCTTGATTCCATTTCTTTCGTGCGTGTTTTTTTATGGAATGTGCATTAGAATATATTGAATGGTTTTACCAAGCATATGCGAACAATCGGCCGCGGATATGCTAGCTTGTACTTGTTGCTCCCAAACAAATAATGAATTATGAAAGGACCGACTAATGTGTTGTTTGAGATGCTTATTTATTTTGAGACGAAGAAAGTAGTAATTATCTGAATCACATCACAGAGAGATAGATGAGCGTTTAAGCAAAACGTTAGCTTACGTAGAATATCTTCGTAGGTCTAGCATTGCTCCTCTGCATCAATTTCATACGTACTCTAAATATGGAGTCTCCGAGCAAGAGCACCGGTGATCATATTCATCGCCCGTCATCTCTGACTCTGATTCAAAAGGAAGCAGCAGCCGTACGCACCGATCAATCCATGGCCCTGCCTCTGCCCCTGCCCGACGACATCCTCGCTTGCGTCCTCGGCCGTCTCGCGCCACCCAGCCTCGCCGCGTCCCGCTGCATCTGCAAAGGCTGGTGCGAGCCGACGGCCGCCGTCGGTTGCGGACGGACCTCCTCTCGCTCTAGCTCTACGGGATCTTCTTCATGGAGATGGACGTCCTCTGCGGGGACCCCCAAAGCTCTTCGCAAACCCGCTGACGAGCCGCAGGATCGACGCAAACCTTGACTACGTGGAGGAGGATGTACGCATCAAAGAATCACTGCAACGGGTTTCTCCTGCTCTCGGTCCACCTGGTGCTCAACCCCGCCACACGACAATGGGTGCGCTTGCCTCCGCCTCTGCTGTGGTGCACCGTGACCGGGATGGAGGGCTTCTACAACGTCGTCTGCCTTGCCTTTGACCCCACCGTGTCCCTGGACTTTGAGGTATTTATGAATCCTCGCGTCCCCTGCAATCTTGATTCCACGGAGACAATATTTACGGCGGAATCGGAGTGGCCGCCCTCGTCATGTGCAATACGAGTCCAAATTTCGTGTTTTGACCCTTTTGTGAAACAAAATCGAGATCTGATCCCAGTTTGAAAACATTTCGGGATTTGATCCTTTTGCCTACCGCCAGGTGGCCCGGCGGTAGGATCATATAGCCTACCGCCTAGAGCTGCGGCGGTAGGAAACTTTTCCACGCCAGCAACGATAACGGCCGCCGTGCCCCTTCCGTCACACCCTACCGCCGCCCCACCAGGCGGTAGGTTGTCTGATTTGGAAGCACCAGTGCAACATAACTATGAATGAGACTTCGACAATGGTATTATCCTTGCGGCTGAAGATAAGGTTGAATCTGACGATATGAATTTGGGAATGCTTCACTTCCTTGAATTTCATCCATACAAAGAGATTATCTTCCTGCGGACACAAGCGAGGGTAGTTGCTTATGATTTTAGTAGATTGAAAGTACAAGACTTGGGCCAGTTACCTGTCCAGTGTGTAGGAAGTGTTTTCCCCTACACACCATGTTGGACGGGAGATATATTTGAAAAGAATTAACTGTGCAAAGAATATATATATAGGGTGTGTTTTAAACGACTTGTTACCTATATATGTTCATGAATGCTTAAAGCAGATAACTGTAACAGCCTACTCCGATCTTAATTCTATTTCCTTCATATGTGTTTTTTTAATGGAATGTGCATTAGAATATTGAATGGTTTTACCAAGCATATGTGAACAATCAGACGCGGATGTGCTACACTTGTACTTGTTGCTCCCAACGAAATAATGAATTATGAAAGAACCGACTAATGTGTTGTTTGTATCGACGGGACATTCGTTTATATACTGACTATGTATGTGCTCGTGCTTTGTCACGTGAGCCAAATTTTGTAATGCTATAGGAGCATATACATTGGCCTTATCCGGTGCGATTAGCCCCCCACCACTCGTTCCCCATCTCCCCGGCCACCCCTCCGCCCCACCCTCGACCCGTGCCGCCGCCCGATCCAGTGCTCCGCCCGCCGCCGCCTTTCCCTTCCCGTGCTCCGGCTGTCGCTGCCGCCCCACCCGCGCTCTGGCCTGCAGCTGCCCTTCCCTCGACCCTCCCCGCCGCCTCCCACCCACGCTCTGCCCCAGCCTCGTCGTCTCGTCCCGCGCCGCCGCCGCCCTTCCCTACACATCCTGTCAGGCGCCTCACATCCTTAAATGTCCTTAGCGCTCGGATCTGCTCAATGGCTTTGATCTTGTCGGGGTTGGCTTCGATCCCGCGATGGGACACAAAGAACCCAAGCAGCTTGCCGGAGGGAACACCAAATACACACTTCTCCGGGTTGACCTTTAGATTGATCTTGCGCAGATTATCAAATGTCTCTTCCAAATCCTGAATAAGGGTGGCCTTATCCTTGGTTTTTACCACAATATCATCCATATAGGCTTCTATGTTTCTGTGCAACTGTGGCTCAAAACCAATCTGGATTGCCCTTGCAAAAGTGGACCCGACACTCTTTAATCCAAAGGCATGCGGACAAAGCAGTACGTATCACGTGGGGTGATGAACGATGTCTTCTCTTCATCTTCCTTGGACATGAAGATTTGTTGATACCCAGAGTATGCGTCCAAAAATGAGAGCAAATCACAACCTGGAGTGGAATTCACAATCTGATCAATGCGCGGCAAAGGAAATGGGTCTTTCGGGCAAGCCTTGTTGAGATCTGTGAAATCTATGCAAAGTCTCCATTTCTCGTTAGCCTTCCGGACTACCAGTGGATTTGCCAACCACGTGGGGGTGCAATACTCCTCTGACCAAACCAGTTGCCTCAAGTTTCTTGATCTCTTCCGCAATGAACTGATGCCTCTCCAAGGCCTGCTTCCATACTTTCTGCTTGACAGGTCGGGCATGTGGGCAGACAGCAAGGTGGTGCTCAATTACCTCCCTGGGAACACCGGGGATATCAGATGGCTGCCAGGTAAACACATCGATATTCGCCCGCAGGAAGACAATGAGCGTGCTTTCCTATTTGTCATCAAGGGTGGCGCTGATAGTAAAGGTACCATCAACGCCAGCCAGCCATGCCGGGACCTTCTTCACTTGAGGTACAACAACCTTGGATCTTTTGCTGTTGGAGCACTCCGGCATGTTGTCAACGGGTGTCGTGCACTCGATGGGGGCACGCTTCCCGGACTCCTTGCCGGAGGTCTTACAGCCTCTCTTCTTTTCTTTGCTTTCCTTGGCGAGAGATGCCGCTATCGCAGCCTCTGCCGCGACCGCATCCCGGTACATCTTGTCCACACAAATAATGGCATACTTCTCATCTGATGGGATGGTGATGACTCCCGGTGGCCCAGGCATCTTCAAGGTGTTGTAGGCATAGTGAGATGCTGCCATGAACTTAGCCAGGGTCGGGCGTCCCAGAATCCCATTGTACGGCAGGGGGAGATCAACCACATCAAACACAATCCTCTCAGTCCGGTAGTTCAGTTCTCCCCCAAACGTTACCGGCAGTGTGATCTTTCCCTTAGGACGGCTCCTGCCGGGATTAACTCCTTGAAACGTGTCGGTAACCTATAACTCTTCTCCTATTTGAAGCTTGCCGATGACTGCCGGGGAAATCAGAGTCAACCCGGCCCTGCCGTCCACCAGCATCTCTATGACCTTGAGGTTGCAGATTGTTGGAGAGACCACCGCTTGAGCTGGCGGTGAGAAGCGTGCAAAGATGCACCTCGTCAATACATAGGGCGTCTGTGGCCTTCTGAAACTCTTGCTCACTGGTTTCCTCTTAATCCCCTCCATCACTCTCATCATTACAGGCTTCCTTCTGTCGACCTCTGGCGGGCTTTCCATGTTTCCGAAAGAGCTTGTCGGGGCGGTTTGCTTCACCACCTCGGCCCTTCCCGCCAGCAACATTCTGACACTTTTCCTTGTCATGCTTCTCATACTCTGCTTTCTGCTAATTGACAAGCTGCTCAACCTGATAACACTCTTGAAGGTCGTGGCCCTTGGTCCGATGAATCTTGCAATACGACCCATCACCTTTCCCAGCTTTCTCGGCAGTAGCGGCTTCCCTGCAGTCAGTGCACACGGCAACTTCCTTGTCGGGGACATCTGCTTTGGCCTTCTTGCCGGTACTAGGCGTACCAGATCCTTCAACAGTCATCACTGCCTTATCTCTCCGCTTCTATCTCTTCTTCTGACTAGTTGATTCATCCTCATCCTCTAAATCAACATTGATGCAATCTTCCTCTCCGGGAAATCTCCTTCCCTCCTCCATCCAACCACACTTATCCACTAATGTGTAAAGCTCATTCACAGTCTTCGGCAACCGCACGTTCATCTTGGAACGGATGCAACGGTTGTGCACATTGGACTAGAAGGCAGCTATTACGGCTGCCGGATGGATATTTGGGATATTTCTATGAGCTCTGCTGAATCTCTGTAAATACTTACGGAGAGTTTCTCCTTCCTTCTACTGGAGAAGCTGCAAATCGTTGGGCCTGCCGAGTTCCTGATGGCCGCCAGTGAAGGCGCCAATGAACTCATGGCAGAGGTCGGCCCATGACGAGATGGAGTTCTCCAGTAGGTGCATCAGCCAAGACCTCACATTGGACTTGACAGCCAAAGGGAAGTAGTTGGCAAACACCTTCTCATCTCTTCCCCCGGCAGCCTGAACAACGATGGTGTAGATACTCAGGAACTCTGCTAGGTTCAGCCTCATGTCGTACTTCTCAGGTATCTCTGGCTTGAACGTGCGAACGGACGGCCAACGGACTTGCCGCATCTCTCGTGTAAAGGCAGGGCTGCCAGCCTCGAAAGGTAGGCACCCGCCAACACTGAGCACGAGCTCGTCGACGTTGAGGCCGTCGTACCCGTCGGTCCGGCGAAGGTCGTCGCAGCGTTGCTCGATGACGCGCGCATCTCCTCTCCGCCTATCCTCCAGGGCTCGACGTTGGCCTGGACATGCTCGAGGGTCAGAAGAAGCCATCGAGACGACGTTAGGGTCTTGATTCGATGGTGCTCGCTCTGGCTGTCGTGGCGGGGACTGCACCTTGGGGATGGCCCCTTTCGTACGGTCGGCAGCATGAGCTGTTGCTGTCGCTTGGGGAGGCTGCGGCGGGCTAGCTCGCCGCGAGCCCCCAGCTTCAGCGAAACCGAGTAGACTCTGGATTGTGGCATG
>NC_057804.1:21485250-21487826 GCF_018294505.1 Triticum aestivum | reverse complement strand
GGACTTTGAGGTATTTATGAATCCTCGCGTCCCCTGCAATCTTGATTCCACGGAGACAATATTTACGGCGGAATCGGAGTGGCCGCCCTCGTCATGTGCAATACGAGTCCAAATTTCGTGTTTTGACCCTTTTGTGAAACAAAATCGAGATCTGATCCCAGTTTGAAAACATTTCGGGATTTGATCCTTTTGCCTACCGCCAGGTGGCCCGGCGGTAGGATCATATAGCCTACCGCCTAGAGCTGCGGCGGTAGGAAACTTTTCCACGCCAGCAACGATAACGGCCGCCGTGCCCCTTCCGTCACACCCTACCGCCGCCCCACCAGGCGGTAGGTTGTCTGATTTGGAAGCACCAGTGCAACATAACTATGAATGAGACTTCGACAATGGTATTATCCTTGCGGCTGAAGATAAGGTTGAATCTGACGATATGAATTTGGGAATGCTTCACTTCCTTGAATTTCATCCATACAAAGAGATTATCTTCCTGCGGACACAAGCGAGGGTAGTTGCTTATGATTTTAGTAGATTGAAAGTACAAGACTTGGGCCAGTTACCTGTCCAGTGTGTAGGAAGTGTTTTCCCCTACACACCATGTTGGACGGGAGATATATTTGAAAAGAATTAACTGTGCAAAGAATATATATATAGGGTGTGTTTTAAACGACTTGTTACCTATATATGTTCATGAATGCTTAAAGCAGATAACTGTAACAGCCTACTCTGATCTTAATTCTATTTCCTTCATATGTGTTTTTTTAATGGAATGTGCATTAGAATATTGAATGGTTTTACCAAGCATATGTGAACAATCAGACGCGGATGTGCTACACTTGTACTTGTTGCTCCCAACGAAATAATGAATTATGAAAGAACCGACTAATGTGTTGTTTGTATCGACGGGACATTCGTTTATATACTGACTATGTTTGTGCTCGTGCTTTGTCACGTGAGCCAAATTTTGTAATGCTATAGGAGCATATACATTGGCCTTATCCGGTGCGATTAGCCCCCCACCACTCGTTCCCCATCTCCCCGGCCACCCCTCCGCCCCACCCTCGACCCGTGCCGCCGCCCGATCCAGTGCTCCGCCCGCCGCCGCCTTTCCCTTCCCGTGCTCCGGCTGTCGCCGCCGCCCCACCCGCGCTCTGGCCTGCAGCTGCCCTTCCCTCGACCCTCCCCGCCGCCGCCCACCCACGCTCTGCCCCAGCCTCGTCGTCTCGTCCCGCGCCGCCGCCGCCCTTCCCTACACATCCTGTCAGGCGCCTCACATCCTTAAATGTCCTTAGCGCTCGGATCTGCTCAATGGCTTTGATCTTGTCGGGGTTGGCTTCGATCCCGCGATGGGACACAAAGAACCCAAGCAGCTTGCCGGAGGGAACACCAAATACACACTTCTCCGGGTTGACCTTTGGATTGATCTTGCGCAGATTATCAAATGTCTCTTCCAAATCCTGAATAAGGGTGGCCTTATCCTTGGTTTTTACCACAATATCATCCATATAGGCTTCTATGTTTCTGTGCAACTGTGGCTCAAAACCAATCTGGATTGCCCTTGCAAAAGTGGACCCGACACTCTTTAATCCAAAGGCATGCGGACAAAGCAGTACGTACCACGTGGGGTGATGAACGATGTCTTCTCTTCATCTTCCTTGGACATGAAGATTTGTTGATACCCAGAGTATGCGTCCAAAAATGAGAGCAAATCACAACCTGGAGTGGAATTCACAATCTGATCAATGCGCGGCAAAGGAAATGGGTCTTTCGGGCAAGCCTTGTTGAGATCTGTGAAATCTATGCAAAGTCTCCATTTCTCGTTAGCCTTCCGGACTACCAGTGGATTTGCCAACCACGTGGGGGTGCAATACTCCTCTGACCAAACCAGTTGCCTCAAGTTTCTTGATCTCTTCCGCAATGAACTGATGCCTCTCCAAGGCCCGCTTCCATACTTTCTGCTTGACAGGTCGGGCATGTGGGCAGACAGCAAGGTGGTGCTCAATTACCTCCCTGGGAACACCGGGGATATCAGATGGCTGCCAGGTAAACACATCGATATTCGCCCGCAGGAAGACAATGAGCGTGCTTTCCTATTTGTCATCAAGGGTGGCGCTGATAGTAAAGGTACCATCAACGCCAGCCAGCCATGCCGGGACCTTCTTCACTTGAGGTACAACAACCTTGGATCTTTTGCTGTTGGAGCACTCCGGCATGTTGTCAACGGGTGTCGTGCACTCGATGGGGGCACGCTTCCCGGACTCCTTGCCGGAGGTCTTACAGCCTCTCTTCTTTTCTTTGCTTTCCTTGGCGAGAGATGCCGCTATCGCAGCCTCTGCCGCGACCGCATCCCGGTACATCTTGTCCACACAAATAATGGCATACTTCTCATCTGATGGGATGGTGATGACTCCCGGTGGCCCAGGCATCTTCAAGGTGTTGTAGGCATAGTGAGATGCTGCCATGAACTTAGCCAGGGTCGGGCGTCCCAGAATCCCATTGTACGGCAGGGGGAGATCAACCACATCAAACACAATCCTCTCAGTCCGGTAGTTCAGTTCTCCCCCAAACGTTACCGGCAG
>NC_057804.1:21460472-21483012 GCF_018294505.1 Triticum aestivum | reverse complement strand
GAGATGGAGTTCTCCAGTAGGTGCATCAGCCAAGACCTCACATTGGACTTGACAGCCAAAGGGAAGTAGTTGGCAAACACCTTCTCATCTCTTCCCCCGGCAGCCTGAACAACGATGGTGTAGATACTCAGGAACTCTGCTAGGTTCAGCCTCATGTCGTACTTCTCAGGTATCTCTGGCTTGAACGTGCGAACGGACGGCCAACGGACTTGCCGCATCTCTCGTGTAAAGGCAGGGCTGCCAGCCTCGAAAGGTAGGCACCCGCCAACACTGAGCACGAGCTCGTCGACGTTGAGGCCGTCGTACCCGTCGGTCCGGCGAAGGTCGTCGCAGCGTTGCTCGATGACGCGCGCATCTCCTCTCCGCCTATCCTCCAGGGCTCGACGTTGGCCTGGACATGCTCGAGGGTCAGAAGAAGCCATCGAGACGACGTTAGGGTCTTGATTCGATGGTGCTCGCTCTGGCTGTCGTGGCGGGGACTGCACCTTGGGGATGGCCCCTTTCGTACGGTCGGCAGCATGAGCTGTTGCTGTCGCTTGGGGAGGCTGCGGCGGGCTAGCTCGCCGCGAGCCCCCAGCTTCAGCGAAACCGAGTAGACTCTGGATTGTGGCATGCCATTCGTCCATGTTGCATGAGTACTGCGCCGATGCCGTCCTTGCACGCATTTGTCTCCAAGACAAAGGGCTATTGGAAATCGGGCACAACCAACACTGGTGCTGCCATCATCGCCTTCTTGAGCAGCTGGAAGGTTGTTTCTGCATGAGGTGTCCATTGGAAAACCGTGCCTTTCTTCAACAAGTCTGTCAGGGGTCGGCTAATCACCCCGTAGTGCTGAATGAACTTCTGGTAGTACCCTGTAAGCCCCAGAAATCTACGAACAGCACGGACCGATGTGGGTGTAGGCCAGGTTTGCACCACTTCAATCTTTGCTGGATCGGTGGCCACTCCATCAACACTGATGACGTGTCCGAGGTACTCTATTTTGGGTTGAGAGAATGCACATTTGGATCGTTTGATGACCAGTTTGTTGTCACGGAGGAGCCGGAACACTTCACGTAGCCGACGAATGTGTTCGTCCAAGGTGGCAGTATGCACCAAGATGTCATCCATGAACGCCAACACCCCATGTCGGAGCAGAGGGCCTAGAACCTTGTGTATCACTCCTTGGAAGGTGCCTGGTGCGCGAGACAGGCTGAAGGGCATAACTAGGAACTCGTATAGGCCTTGATGCGTGCGAAAGGCTGTTTTAAACACATCTTCATCCGCAACTGTGATCTTGTGGTACCCGAAGAGCAGATCCAACTTGGTGAACCACTTCGCTCCTGCAATCTCGTCGAGCAGCTCATCTACCACTAGCATGGGTTGCTTGTTCTTGATCGTGATAGCATTTAGCTGTCGATAGTCAACACAGAAACGCCATGTTTCGTCTTTCTTGCGAACAAGTAAAACTGGAGCAGCAAATGGGCTAGAACTTGGGCGAATTGTAGCCGCGCGGAGCATCTCTTTAATTTCTCGCTCAATCTCATCTTTCTGCTAGGTGTGTACCGATACGGTCTAGCAATGACTGGTTGTGCTCCTGGAATAAGAGGTATGGTATGGTCATCCATACGATAAGGGGGTAGCTTGGAAGGTACGCTGAAACGATCATCGAACTCCTACAACAGGGACTGCACCTCTGCGGGGATGTTTTCCTCCTTCTCATGTATGTGCACAGCTAACAACTCTTGTTCTTGGTGAACTTGCCTGACCTGCACTGCTGCTGGACTGCCCCACGACGTAACAACCCTTTCAATTTTCCCACGGAGACTGGCTTGCACTTGGTTGGTGTTGACCGAATCCCTTTTAGCGTAATTCGTCGGCCTTCATGTGTGAACCTCATCCACTTCTTGTGCCAATGTACCCACATAGGACTGTGATTCTTGAGCCAATCAACGCCCACAATGAGATCATACTAGCCGAGAGAAAGAACTTTCATATCCTGGCAGAAGGTGTGCCCTTGAGTCCACCACGGCAACTGGGGCACAATAGTGGAGCTCGCCAAGGTTTCCCCACCCGTGACGACGTAGGAGGCCGCTGGCATGGGCTAAGTGGGAAGCTGAAGCTCCTTTGTCAGTTTAGCATCCACAAAAGAATAGTTGGCTCCAGAATCAATCAGAATGAGGATGTTGCGCTTGCCAATCATGCCATGCAGGTGCATGGTTCTTCTTTTGACTGGTGATGTAGTGGATCTTGAATTGGTAAGCAACATCACATCTTCCTCTGAACTAGAATCCGACATGTGTTGCGGATCAGGAGGATCATCCAGCTGCAAGATTTCCAGTTATTCCTCCCCAATGTGAAGAGGCACTTTGTCGGGGCATTTATGACCTCTTGCCCATGGTTCACCACACTTGAAACACAAGTTCTTGGCCTTGCTGTAAGCCCGTGGTGCCTCCAACTTTTCGGCCACCTTCCACGGTTCCTCTGGTGCCGATTGGCGCTTGTTTCTGTCCCCATTATTTGATTGCTTGACAAACGATCGCTAGCTAAACTTAGAGCTATTGCATGCCTTGTCGTTGTCGAGCTCCACTTCGTGCAACAAGGCCAAACAACTAGCAGTATCGACATCCTCTAGTTGATGCAATATAGCAGCAGTACGAATTTCAGGACGAAGGCCTGCTATATATCTCTCAACAAAGAACACTTCCAATAGACATATGAAAGTTTCGCCCCTTTGTCCATCTTGCTCGAGTGGGCAAGAAGATACAAAGCACATCTTGTTTCTGTGTCAGAAGGAAAAAGAGGTTTGGGGAAAGCTGGGGATGTACGAGGTAATTAAGAAAGCTTGTGTTACTGATCATGCGGGTGAGGCGGTTCTTGAATTTTTACTTCTTATGCCGCACTAAGAACTATCTATATTAGGTTTCTAAAATACAAGTGAATTAATCGCGATAACCGCCTGGTATTATGGTGGGAGAGATGCATGTTGGTTCATGAAGGGAAATCTCAAGATGTGAATCAGATTTTGATGGGGATTCGTGCTATAACTGCAAACTATGTGAATGCCCACTCCCCTAGTGTGACTAGTAGAAAAGAAGGATGGAGGGGTTTTGTTAAACTAAATGTTGATGCTTCTTTTGACCACGATCTGCTCAGGGGCACGGCAGGTGCGATGCTCAGAGATGACAAAGGAAACTTCATTGCTGGTGGAAATTGGAAGATCGATTGGTGTGCTGATGTACTAACAGCAGAAGCGATGGCTCTTAGGTTTGGTTTAATTCTTGCACAAAAGGTGGGATGCAATCGTCTTATTATTAACTCTGAAAATATGGAAGTCATTGACACAATGAAGAATGGAGGACAATCGGTGGGGGTTGCAGCGGCAGTATTCTAGGAATGCTACTTCATGGCATGCGATTTTCTGTTGACTAGATTTGTACATTGTAATAGGGTAGCTAATAAGGTTGCTCATGAACTTGCTAGGCTAGCGAAAGCTTCTTGTAAGTGCATCTAGTGCCACCCCTAGCTGGTTTTGGAGTATTAACGACAAACCTGGTTGAGGGACTAATGTGTTTGTGAGAATTGCAGGATAACACAGGTAGTAGTCCCTCATTGATTCGGTTTACCTACCGGAGATGGCCCCTAAAAATGTATGAAGACATTGACGACAGTGGTGGTATATGAAGATATTCAGATTGAAGACTATGGAGCGCAAAGACTTAGTCGTTTCGCTGTTTCCTTTTCTTCTTTGTCGAGTCATAGGAACCACCGTACTGTTAAGTGGGGTCCAAGTGAACAAAGTCAGAGTGACTGAAGTGATGCTCAACCAAAATCCTATGTCTTCGGGCGAAGACAATGAGAGCAAATCTTATCCAGAGCTGGATGAGTCAGCTTTGCTTGTAGCCCAAGTAAAGTTGTCGTGTGTGTTTGAAATCTGACCATTGGAACATGTGTCAGTTCCTTAGTGACACACGGTCATTTCGGACAAATCAGGTTGGGTTGCCTAGTGGCTATAAATAGCCCACCCCCTACACCATAAATTGGTGGCTGCTCAGAGTTAGTACACGGCTTTTGTCGTTTGAGAGCAACCCGCCTCCGAAGCTTTTGAGAGAGAGAAATCCTTGCAAGGACAAAGCCCAAACACCCAGAGCCAAAGTGTGTTAGGCATCACTGAAGTCTTTCTGTTTGCGTGACTTGAAGACTTATTACACTTGAGGACTGTGAATCCTCCAGCCGGTTAGGCGTCGCGTTCTGAGCATCCAAGAGTCATTGTGGATCACCGGTGAACGAAGTCTGTGAAGGTTTGGAAGTCTACCTTGAAGACTTACCAGAGTAATTGGGCAAGGACTGGGTGTCCTTAGCTCAAGGGGAATAAGGTGAATACGTGGTCTTCTAAGTTGAATCTCAGCCTCCCTAACCAGACGTACAGTTGGCACAGCAACTGGAACTGGTCCAACAAATCCTGTGTCCTCATCAAGTTACTGGTTCTATCCTCTCCCTCTCATTACTTACAGTTTGTCTTTGTGAAGTCATTGTCCGATTGTCGTACCTATTGACTTCATTGCTTGACTACTATTGTTGTTTGGCTTCATACTATATTCCATCCTGATCTTTACTACCTAGCTGCTATTAGTCTTCGTGATTTCACTTCATTACATCTTGACTATGGCTTTCTTAGTGTAGTCTACCTTCCGCTGCATTTCAATAGGTTCATTTCTATTGTTTGTCTTCAAAACTTCCATGTTTTGAAGACTTTCATAAAAATCACCTATTCACCCCCCCTCTAGTCGATAACTAGCACTTTCAATTGGTATCAGAGCAAGGTACTCCCTTGTTCTGTGTGATTCGGTTTAACCACCTGGAGTTTTAGCTATGTCGACTGCAGGGATAATCAAAGTCTCCGCTGCTTGCCCCGTCTTCGATGGAACTGAATATCCCTACTGGAAGAATAAGATGCGTATGCATCTTGAAGCCATTGATGTCGACCTCTGTTATGTCGTCAAGAATGGCATTCCCAAGACTGGTGAAGGTGTCACTCCTGCTGATGTCAAGAAGTTCGTTCAACTGGATTCTACTGCCAAGAACATCATCTGTGGTCATCTGACCAAAGGACAGTATGGCCGTGTGGGTGCTCTGGAAACGTTGAATCTAGTCTGGGACTGGCTGTCCAAGGTCAACGAAGGCGTCTCAACCCAGAGAGATCAAAGGGTCAGTGTTCTTCGCAACCTCTTCAACCGCTTCAAGAGAAACGACAATGAAAATGTCCAGCTCACGTTTGATCGCCTCACCGACATCACAAATGAGCTTCGTGCTCTCGGCGCCACTGAGATTACCAAGCATGAAATGGTCAAGACACTACTGTTGGAAATATGCTCTAGAGGCAATAATAAATTAGTTATTATTATATTTCCTTGTTCATGATAATCGTTTATTATCCATGCTAGAATTGTATTGATAGGAAACTCAGATACATGTGTGGATACATAAACGACACCATGTCCCTAGTAAGCCTCTAGTTGACTAGCTCGTTGATCAATTGATGGTTATGGTTTCCTGACCATGGACATTGGATGTCATTGATAACGGGATCACATCATTAGGAGAATGATGTGATGGACAAAACCTAATCCTAAGCCTAGCACAAGATCGTGTAGTTCGTATGCTAAAGCTTTTCTAATGTCAAGTATCATTTCCTTAGACCATGAGATTGTGCAACTCCCGGATGCCGTAGGAATACTTTGGGTGTGCCAAACATCACAACGTAACTGGGTGGCTATAAAGGTGCACTACGGGTATCTCTGAAAGTGTCTGTTGGGTTGGCACGAATCGAGACTGGGATTTGTCATTCCGTGTGACGGAGAGGTATCTCTGGGCCCACTCGGTAGGACATCATCATAATGTGCACAATGTGACGAAGGAGTTGATCACGGGATGATGTGTTACGGAACGAGTAAAGAGACTTGCCGGTAACGAGATTGAACAAGGTATCGGTATACCGACGATCGAATCTCGGGCAAGTACTATACCGGTAGACAAAGGGAATTGTATACGGGATTGATTGAATCCTTGACATCGTGGTTCATCCGATGAGATCATCGTGGAACATGTGGGAGCCAACATGGGTATCCAGATCCCACTGTTGGTTATTGGCCGGAGAGTTGTCTCGGTCATGTCTGCATGGTTCCCGAACCCGTAGGGTCTACACACTTAAGGTTCGACGACGCTAGGGTTATAGGGAATAGATGTACGTGGTTACCGAATGTTGTTCGGAGTCCCGGATGAGATCCCGGACGTCACGAGGAGTTCCGGAATGGTCCGAAGGTAAAGATTTATATATGGGAAGTCCTGTTTTGGTCACCGGAGTTTCGGGTGCTATCGGTAACGTACCGGGACCACTGGGAGGGTCCCGGGGGTCCACCGGGTGGGGCTACCTACCCCAGAGGGCTGCGTCGGCCAAGTGTGAGAGGGGACCAGCCCCAGGTGGGCTGGTGCGCCCCCCCACCAGGGCCCAAGGCGAAGAGAGAAGGGAAAGGGGGGAAACCCTAGGCTCAGATGGGCCTAAGGCCCACCTAGTGGTGCGCCCCCCCTCTCTCCCCCCATGGCCGCCCCCTAGATGGGATCTAGGGATGGCCGCCACCCCTAGGGGTGGAAACCTAGGTGGGGGCGCAGCCCCTCCCTTTCCCCTATATATAGTGGGGGGTTTGGGGCTGCCATACACACAAGAACATCTCCCTCTTGGCGCAGCCCTACCCCTCCCCTCCTCGTCTCTTGCGGTGCTTGGCGAAGCCCTGCTGGAGTGCCACGCTCCTCCACCACCACCACGCCGTCGTGCTGCTGCTGGATGGAGTCTTCCCCAACCTCTCCCTCTCTCCTTGCTGGATCAAGGCGCGGGAGACGTCACCGGGCTGCACGTGTGTTGAACGCGGAGGCGCCGTTGTTCGGCGATTAGATCGGAATCAACCGCGATCTGAATCGCTATGAGTACGACTCCTTCATCCGTGTTCTTGCAATGCTTCCGCTTAGCGATCTACAATGGTATGTAGATGCACTCTCCTTCCCCTCGTTGCTAGATTACTCCATAGATTGATCTTGGTGATGCGTAGAAAATTTTGAATTTCTGCTACGTTCCCCAACAACTACTGAGATCACTTGACAGCTCCTTTGACACCCTTGCCCTCATGATACAAGAACGCCCTGACTTCAAGACACTCGATCTGTCTGATATACTTGAGAGGCTCAACACACATGAGTTCCAGCTATCTGAGAAAAGAGATATCTATGGTCCCAACTATGGCCGAACTCGCACTTTGAAGGCAAAAGTTGTTTCCTCATCTGAAGAAGAATCTGACTGCAGTTCTGATGATCCTGAAGACATTTTAAAGGAACTTGCTATGCTTGTGAAGAAGTTCCAGAAGTTCACTAAGAAGAAGGGCTTCAAAAAGTCTTCACGATCCAGCTCAAGAAATGATGAAGCTTCCACTCATGACTACAAGAAGAGAACATGTCACAAGTGCAAGAAACATGGACACTATATCTCTGAGTGTCCACAGTGGGACAATGAGAAGAAGAAGAAGAAGAGCAAGGAATATGATTCTGATGACAAGAAGAAGAAGAAGAAATCTTCAAAGTCTTCTTCCAAGTCCTCATCCAAGTCTTCATCTCATAAGAAGAGCTCATCTGGCAAGGCTCGTGCTTTTGTTGGCAAGGAGATGGATTCAGAGGAGGAGTCTGCTTCTGAGGAGGCGGAGGTGGAGTCTGAGGAGGACTCCGACCCTGTTGTTGCAAGTCTGGCTCTAGCCACAGCCTAGGTTGCCAAGTCCATCTTCAACACTGAAGACAATGACTTCCACACCAACGCTGAAGCTAATGATAAGGACGACTCTGCTCCCACCTACTGCTTCATGGCACGTGGTGCCAAGGTAAAATCACGCGATGCTTACTTTCAAACATCAAGTGAAGATGACTCTGATTGTGAATCCAAACCCAGCTACAAAACACTTGCTAAAATTGCAACTGAACAACAAAAAGCTATGAAACATACTCAAAAACTGTTAGACAAAAGCGATGACCTGTTGGACGCGGAAATGACCCGTTCACAGTCCTTAGTGGAAGACATTAAAAATCTTCATGCTAAGTACCAAGAACTTGAAAGTTGTCATGAAACGCTCTCAACCACTCATGAAAAGCTCTCCTATGATTATCTTCAAAGGAAGCAAGAGCTTGAGAAATTGAGAGCGGCTCATGAAGATCTTCAAAAAGAGAATGAGTCACTTCGCGCTCAACAGATTAGTCCCGCTCAGGATGGATTTGAACCACCATGTCTAAAATGCCTTGAGCGTGACAACGCTACCTCTATTGCTGAATGTTCTACTACTGCTACTGTTGCATTGTCTTCAACTACTGATGTGGTAACTAACCCCTCTGCTGAGGATACCAGTACTATTGCTGATGAAAATGCTAGGTTGAAGACATTGCTTGAAACAGGGATGTACAAATGTCTGAAAGGGCATCAGACACTGTGCGATGTCCTCAAAAAGCATATTCTGAACCGAAACCCTAGGAAAGAGGGTGTTCGGTTTGAGAGGAAAATGAATGTTGATGGTTCCTACTGGAAGCCTGGGCAGTACCCCAAAACCACATGGGTTGCTGCAAAGGGACCTTCAGTGGACCCATCCACCTTATCTGGCTTTACCTGTGCTAACCCTATTATCATTGATGAATCCTTTGATGCAAACTATAAACTGTTTAAGAATCAAAATGGTGAAGTGTTTGCCAGGTATATTGGTACTAACTGCAGGAATGGGCCACCTATGAAGAAGATCTGGGTTCCCAAAAGCTGTCTTGAGAACCTTCCAGTGAATGTCATCATGACACCACCTGGGAAGAAGACAAACCCCAGACCTAAGACTTCATATGGTCCAAAGGCTTCATACAGACACAGGACTCACCTGAGTCACCCTAACGCCAATGTTTTGCAGGGAAACCATACTCAGACTTATGAATATGAGCGTGTGTCTTCAAACCGCAATGTTCATAGAACTAAGAACTTTTCTGCTTATTCATATGAGTATCTCCTGCAAGGCTATTTGCAAGGGCTCCAAAGCCGAAGTTCTCAGATGTTGCACTTAGACTCATTGCTTCTAAGCCACCCCTGAAGATGTGGGTGGTTAAGAAGAATTAACTTTCTTTTGCAGGAAAAGGTCTCCAGCCAAAAATCAAAGGCGTCTAATGCTATTGCTGGGGACCTAAAACATCTTGTAGGCACAAGATCAAATGCCCAAATGGTCTTACTATGTATTTTGTTCCTGAATCATTTGCCATACGTCCTATCAGTCCCAATCTTGATCTGAGCTTCAATAATCCTCTTGCCTGTCAAATGTTTATGATTCACAATACTCTTGGTGAAGCCTATCCCCCTAACTGTACTGTAGGGTATGACACCTCATGCTTCAGAATGGATTATGGACAGCGGATGCACTAATCATATGACTGGTGATCGAAGCCTTCTCATGGACTCAACTTTACGTCCATCTGACAAGAGTCACATCACATTTGCTGACACTGGTAAAAGCAAGGTATTGGGTCTAGGTAGAGTTGCAATCTCAAAGGATCAACACATGGATAAAGTGATGCTTGTTGAATCCCTTGGTTTCAACTTAATGTCCGTCTCAATGCTTTGTGACTTGAACATGATTGTGATATTCAGAAAATATCGTTGCCTTGTACTAATGGAATCTGACAAGTCTCTAGTCTTTGAAGGGTACCGGAAAGATGATCCATACATGGTAGATTTCTCAGTAGGTCCACAGCTTGCCGTATGTCTTCTTGCAAAAGCTTCAGAGTGCTGGCTCTGGCATCGGAGGCTGGGGCAGGCTGGCATGAGGAACTTACACACTCTCGCCAAGAAGAAGCATGTCATAGGCATCGAGGGCGTCAACTTCAAGAAGGATCATTTGTGCGGAGCCTGCGAAGCTGGAAAGATGACTAGGGCAAAACATCCCTCAAAGACAATCATGATGACATCTCAACCCTTCGAGCTGCTACACATGGACTTATTTGGCCCTACTCACTACTCTACCCTCACAACAACTGCTTGTCTCTATGGCTTCATCATTGTTGATGATTACTCAAGATATACGTGGGTGCACATAATTCTCTACAAGACTGAAGTGCAAGATGTCTTCAGACGCTTCGCCAACCATACCATGAAGAATTATGGCGTCAAGATCAAGCATATCAGAAGTGACAACGGCACTGAGTTCAAGAACACCGGACTTGATCTTTATCTGGATACAATGGGAATCACTCATGAGTTCTCAGCTCCGTACACAACTCAGCAGAATGGCATAGTGGAGCGCAATAACAGAACCCTCATTGAGATGGCTCGAACAATGCTTGATGAGTACAAGACACCTAGAAAGTTCTGGCCTGAAGCTATTGATACAGAATGTCATGTCATCAACCGTGTTTATCTTCATAAGCTTCTGAAGAAAGCATCCTATGAACTCCTCACTGGCAAGAAGCCAAATGTCAGTTACTTCAGAGAATTTGGAGCTAGGTGCTGGATCAAGGATCCACATCACAAATCAAATTTTGCACCTAAAGCTCACGAAGGTGTCATGCTCGGTTACGGAAAAGACTCGCACTCTTATAGAGTCTTCAACCTCTATCTCTATAAAGTCGTCGAAACTGTGGACGTACGGTTCGATGAAACCAATGTCTCACAAAGAGAGCTCTTGCCAAATATGCTAGATGAAGCTCCACCCAGTGAATCTATCAAGCTAATGGGAACTGGTGAAATCATGCCTTCTGAAGCACAGCCTGAAGAGGAACTTATCATTTCTGCACCTAATCAACCTGAAGACAATGCTCAGCCTGAAGACAATCCTTCCAATGTTGATAATGATCAGCAAGAGCAAAATCTTCGTCCAGTTCATCCTCGTATTGCAAATGAAGTACAGATTGAGAAGATAATTGATAGCATAAATGCAACTAGTCCACTCACTCGTTCAAGAGCAACATAGTTAGCAAATTTCTATGGGCACTTTGCCTTTGTGTCAATATCAGAACCCAAGAAAGTTGGTGAAGCCTTTATGGAACCTGAATGGATTCAAGCTATGCAAGAAGAGCTCCAACAGTTCAAGCTGAACAATGTTTGGGAACTTGTCAAGCGTCTTGACCCTCGCAAGCATAACATAATAGGAACAAAATGGATATATCCAAACAAGCAAGATGAGTATGGTCAAGTCGTCAGAAACAAAGCACGTCTCATCGCTCAAGGATATACTCAAGTTGAAGGGATTGACTTCGATGAAACATTTGCTCCTGTGGCTAGGCTTGAAGCTATTCGCATACTGCTACCCTATGCTAACCATCACAACATCTTGCTATATCCAATGGATGTGAAGAGTGCATTTCTCAACGGCAAGATTGAAGAAGAAGTATACGTCGCACAACCTCCTGGCTTTGAAGATCCAAAACATCCTGATATGGTGTACAAGCTAAACAAAGCACTGTATGGCCTCAAACAAGCTCCTCACGCTTGGTATGATACGATCAAAGACTTCTTGAAGAGCAAAGGCTTCAAACCTGGATCCCTCGATCCCACGCTCTTCACGAAGACATATGATGGTGAACTGTTTGTGTGCCAAATCTATGTGGACGATATTATCTTCGGCTGCACCAATCAGAAATATAGTGATGAGTTTGGACACATGATGCAAGAGCAATATCAGATGTCCATGATGGGTGAGCTAAAGTTCTTCCTTGGTCTTCAAATTCGTCAGAAAAGGAATTGCATCTTCGTATCTCAAGAAAAATACCTCAAAGATTGCCTGAAGAAGTTTGGAATGCAAGATTGCAAAGGTTACACGACGCCAATGCCAGCCAAACACCATCTGGGTCCCGACGAAAATGGTAAAGAGTTTGATCAAAAGGTATACCGCTCCATGATTGGTTCTTTACTTTATCTATGTGCATCTAGGCCAGATATTATGCTTAGTGTTTGCATGTGTGCTCGATTCCAAGCGGCACCAAAGGAATCGCGTCACTTAGGTGTGAAGCGAATTCTTTGATACTTGGCTTACACCCCAACATTAGGATTATGGTATCCAAAGGGCTCAGAATTTGATCTGGTTGGATTCTTGGATGTTGATTATGTTGGTGACAAGGTGGATCGCAAGTCTACATCAGGCACATGTCATTTTCTGGGATGATCACTTGTCTGTTGGTCTTCAAAGAAGCAGAACTGTGTATCAATCTCCACTGCTGAATCTGAATACATTGCTGCTGGATCTTGCTGCGCTCAGCTTCTATGGATGAAGCAAACTCTCAAGGACTATGGCATCCATCTGAAACAAGTACCACTCTTCTGTGACAACGAAAGCGCCATCAAGATTGCCAACAACCCAGTTCAGCACTCGAAGACAAAGCACATTGAAATTCGTCACCACTTTCTCAGAGATCATGTCATGAAGGAAGATATTGATATCATTCACGTCAACACTGAAGAGCAACTGGCAGATATCTTCACAAAGCCCTTGGATGAGAAAAGGCTTTGCAAGTTACGGTGTGAGCTAAATATCTTGGAATCCTCAAATGTCCTGTGATCAGGCATACATCCTAACACTTATGCATGTTGATGACTTAGATGTGCAACACACAAAGTAAAGTATATCTTCAATCAATGAAGACTTACATTCTGAGTGTGAATACATTAACGTGGAATTTGACTTCGGAGCTCCACGATAATTGTGCGCCGTGTCTGGGTCTAATACTTCCTATACGGTGGGTAATGCCACCACCAAATTTTTCTGTCTGAAGTTTTTGTTCTTTTCCATGGCGTTACTTTTACTATATCTTCACATTTGGTTTGTCTTCGATTATCTTCACAATGTTGACTTTGTTGCATTTGGATATATATATATATATATATATATATATAAGTATTCTGTCCTCTACAGCATTCACTTGTAGCTATGTCTTTTCTGTTGAATCTTTTGAACTAAGTGAATGTGATCGGACCCTAATTTATCTATGCTTTCTATCTCAAACTCTATCTGTCCAAATCATATGCATTCTGTTGAAACTGTCAAATGTCTTCTCTGCGTCCTTGTCAGCAGAAGATACAGAGTCTGTTTTAAATGCTCTATCCTTATTGCCTAAAATCCGGAGAAGCCGGAACGACCATCCGACAGTTCAGGCGGGCGTGGGAACATGGGACAACTCCAAGTATGTTGCATGCTAGCCACGTGTTCCTCAGATGTGAATCGCTAGGGGCACCTGCGTAATTGCGTTGTGCCACATCCTTCCTTATAAATACATGTCCCCTTACGGTCAAGAAAACCTTCTTCCACCTCTCCACCTCGTCAAAACCCTAGCGCCATCGCTAGCTTTCGACGACGCCGACTACGAAGCGCTTAGCTGCCGCGACCTCACCGACGCCGTCCTCACGCCAGCCGCGGGCATCGTCCTCTCCGCCGCCGCCATAGGTGTCCTCCGTCGCCAAGTTAGGGCACGGTGGATTGAACTGCTTGGTCTCCTACTCTTCCCATCTAGCAGTTCTTCGTGTGGTAAATAAAACCCTCTTTTTACCATCTTTTTGATCCTATAGATTCATCCTTTTTACCAAAAGTGGTTTCTGTGACTTCAAACTTGGATCTGTCTAGTTCTACATCTCATACTGTGCCAAGCATCTTCACTTATGCATCTAAACTAGTTAGATTCCTCACTTGTACCTATTCCTGGATTCGTACAAATCTGGAACCAAATTCAAACACATAAGTGAATGTCTTCGCATCATGAGGTCAATGTCTTCAAACTGATTTATCTTCAAAATCTTCTAAGAATGCATATGACCTCTCCCCTTCCCTCGCATCTCTAATGCTGTCATAGGTACATGTCCATGGGAGAATCCCTTGGTTCTCATAGTCTGCATTCGTTTGCAAAATTCTTACAGCATCACATTAACTCTCCCGAAGCCAGTTCCTGTCTGACCAGCAAGCGGAAGCCTTTGAAGCCTTTGACAGTGTTGAAGCCTTTTAGTCTAAACTTCATGGCTACAGAGAAATCAGCAAGGAAGGGTGGCAGACAGCGTCGTGGGGGAACATCAAGAGATTTGCCTGATGACCTCTCAGAGTTGTACAAGACAGATCTAGAAGAGGATTACAATCAGCGCAAGACACGAATCCAATGGATTCGAAGATATTGGGCCGAACAATGATTTAAATACAAGTTCGTGACCCAGGAGTATGCTGAGAAGAATGCCATCAAGAGTCCTTGGGGTGATATTCTCTTTCGAAGCCTTCCACCCAAGAACAGAGCTGAAGGTATTGCCCAGGGTTTCTATCCATGTATGGTCCATGGACCACAGCCTGACAATGCCGACCAATCATCACTGCTCTGGTGTCGTGACGATAAACTCTTCAAGCGCAACTTCCAGCACGCAAAGGCATCGGCCAAGGAAAATAAGAAGTCATTGGGGCTAGACTTCAACCCTGGTCCTTCTGCTCCCCGGGCCGACGGCACACGCGATGCTGAACCCAATATCATCGGACCCTTCTACAACCTTGATGGCCTCATCACTCACATTTCCGTTCAAGGTGCCAAAGTGGATCATTCTGATGATGATGCCGACACTGATGAAGCCCCTGCTCCTACTCCAAAGCCACAGAAGCAAAAGAAGGCTAAAGCTTCAAAATCAGCTGCTGCTCCAAAAGCTTCACTTGTGAAGCCTCTGGCCACTGCACCACCTGCACCAAGTGTGCAGTCTGAAGATCTCTCTCGTGTCTCCAAGACCGAGATGAAGAAAAAGAAGAAGCCCATGCACTCCTCCAGTCTTGCTCTGACTCCTGCTGCCATTTTACGAAACGAAAATGAAGCAATTGATCTGTCAAGTGACGACGATCTTACCAATGACGCTCTTGAGATGCTGATTAAGAGCAAGCAGCAGGCTGAAATCTTCAATGATCTTCCCCTCTTCGATGTTGAGATTCTGAACAAGTTCATTGATGACTGGTTTGAAAATCCAGAACTCAGTTTTGACGATCTACAACTTCCAATTGGCCTCAGCGTCTCCTTCCAAGGCGCAATTGCTTCTGAGTTAGCTCTTGCTCAGAAAAGTGTTGAGCTGAAGCACAAGATAGATTTTGAAAAAGCTCAGTTCAAGAAGCATATGGACAAGCTCAGTGTGAAGGATGTGCAGAACTTCAAGATCATGCTACATGAGCTCAGGGAAGCCTTTCGCACGAAACGTGATGAAGCCCAAGGATCTCGTGAGCGCATGAAGCTTTCAACTGCCAAATGTGTGCAAGCCTACAATGAAGCTGAAAAGCGCAAGGCTCTTGGGCGTCCTGGCATCGACCCCAGGATGGCTGCCAAGAAGAAGAAGCCATCGGTTGACCAATCTGAACATTCAAGGCGGGAAGAGCCTCGCATTGTCTTCCCAAGCAGCATGTCCGGCTCGAAGCCAAAGGTCAAGTCAACCGCTTCAGAACTGAAGAAGACGAGGGCTGCCGAGGCTGAAGCCAGAAAAAGGAAAAATCCTGAAGCCTCTGATGACGCACCCTCCAAGAAGAAGCGCAAAACCAAGAAAGATCGGGCTGCTCCCACAGAGCCCCTTGTTGTCGAGCCAATCTCGGTTGCTCGTCCTGACTCTTCTCACCAAGAACGACGCATGATAGTTCATGAGCCTGCTTCCACAGAGGTTCCTGAAGTTGAAGATATTCCAGCTGTTGACCCCACCGCAGCTGAAGACATTGGTCACCATGACAATGTTGAAGATGATGTAGTTCTTCTTCAGATTGAGCACCCAACGGTATCATCGCCTGTTCTAACGAACAGTGAGCTTATCAGCATTGGTTGTCCTCTGACGCCAATTGCTCAGGATGCATCATGGGCTGATCACCCACAACAACAAGACACCCTGAGTACTCCCCAACAACAAGTCACCCCACCAGTGCAAGATGACGATGACTTTGAGGCCCAGCCAACTCCATCTCCACAGGCGTCGCCAGCGTTACGCAGGCTTCGCAAAGGACCAAGGCCCCAAGTCACTCTTCCGAGCGTTCCATAAGGAGAAGTGCACCACCAATCTGTTGCACGTCAGGTGTTCCCAGAAGCCACTCCAACTGTGAATGTCTCCAAGTCTGAAGCTAATGTTGCTGAAGACAATACGACTGCATCAGCAGAAGAAAAACAAGCAGAAGAGCGTGTCGCTACTCCCCCCATCACTGAAGAAGTTGTTCCAGATGTGAACATGTCTGTACCCATCCCTCCAACTCCTCAAGTGGAGACTGAGAATCCTGAGGCTGCCACCACCAACACCAATGAAGCCAATGACGTGGTCATGACTGAAGAAAATGTGGAGCCTGCATTGAACACCGTGCCAGAAACCAATGAAGCCAATGAAGCACCTGCAACAGATGTGCAGCCTGACACCTCTGCTAATGCCACTGCTCCTATTCTGCCACCAAGGCCGCATACTATCGAGCAAGCATACAACTATGGGCAGCTTATCACTGTCAAATGGCCTCTTCTGGTTCCTCCGCCTGTTGCTGATCCTCAATTTGACTATCACGTCGAGCACAGGCCTCAGGTTCAGAAGCCCCTGCCAAGACTGCCTAGGTTTCCAGGTACTGCATCTGCACCAGGATCATTCAATGTCAATGGTTTCAAAGTGCACAACACCTTCTTTGATAGCGCCAAGAACCCCTACTCTAAGGCAAGAATATCATCTGATCGGTTCTGGAGCTATCAGCAGCGCAGTTATTACTCATGCATTTTATACAATCAAGGTCGCATTTTCCCACATATGTGTCTTGACACTGAAGCCATAACCGATCTGCCCTGTTTGGAAGAAGCGTTGGATTGCTTCAGAGAATCTGGCTTATTGCAGTTCGTCACTTACAAGGAGCACTGGAATGAAGAATTGCTGCTCCAATTCTATGCCACTCTTCATATTCGTGGCTACAACAGGGATCCGAAGACTTGGGTCCTTGAGTGGATGACAGGCAATGTCCATCATGAAGTCAAAGCCTTTGATGTCATTGAGCTCACTGGCCTGCCCACTCCAGGTGATCTTTATGAACCTGGTTGTCAGCTTCACAGTGCTGCTTTGAAAAGCATTTTTCACAAGCCTGAGCCCAACATGAGCCAGATGCTTAGCATGATGAAGCCCTTGCCTCCAGATGCTGAATATCCTAAGGAGTTCTTTGTTGAAGACCTTGAGTATCTGCCACGTACTATCTATCACATTATAAGGCGAATTCTCTGGCCCATCAAAGGACATTCTCCACGTGCAAAGCTTGAAGGTGCAATGAAGACTTTGGTCTTCCATATTCTTCACGGCAAAATCTTCAATGCTCAAGACTTCTTTATCCGCCAACTTGCTGCATCAGGCTCTGATCTCTTTGGTTTGAAGTTTTACGCTCCATGGATCATGCGTCTGATCAAACTACACTCAGCTGTCAACTATCAGCCCTCTGCTCGCAATCATCTGATTTTTCTGCCTGAGGTTGATATGTCAGTTGAAGCCATCTATCCAGAGCCTGCCAAGGAGCCTCTTTGTCTTCAAAATGCTGATAATCAAAGCTTCTCACAAAACATTGAAGGAGTCCAAGCAGTCACTCGTGTTTATCCCCTGGCTGGTACTACGCGTGCACCTCACCGTGCCCTCACTAAAGCCACCGAAAGCACCATTGCACAACGCCCTAAGAAGCGATCTCGTGTTCTCAATGACCGAGAGCTTCTTGTTGCCCTTCATCAGAAACAGGATAAGCATCATGACTGGCTGAAGCGTCAAATGAAAAGCCTCTTGGTGGACGTAAACAGGATTCGCAACCTTGCCACCAAGAATGCCTTTGTCGCCCATGAAACTTGTCGACGTACATGGAAAGGGCTGACGTTTATGTGTTCTGAAGATGATCTTCAAGACGATGGCTTCTCTGAACATTTCAAGTTTGACACAACACCTCCAAGAAGGACTGTGTTGCGGCGCACTCCGTCTCTTGAAGACTCTGAGTTCTCCTCTTCTGCTGCAACAGTGAATGCCCGTGTCATCGATGATGAAGACGATGCTACTTCACCACCTTCAGCGCGAATCGAAACTGCATCAAGTTCGTCTGCTCTGCCAAACAACACTGACGACCCTGCTGCTTCTCCTACTCCTTCTAGGAACGCGTAGAGACTCTATGTCTTCAAACCTTTTTGGTCCTTACTGACAAAAGGGGGAGAAGCATATGAGTTGATAGTCTTCAAGCGGGTCCATATGGGCGGTTGCTTTATATTTTGCCTAGTGTTTACAACTCCCGCTTTTTGATACATTTGGTTCTTTGAGTTGTAACACTTAAACTTGATGGTCCTCTGCTACATTTTCTGCTATTCTGTGATGCGATGATAAATTCCGCATGTGCGATGATAACTTCCGCACTTAGGTCATCTTGCAGACGTCCATTTTTCATTATGCATGTCACTATCTTCGTTATATCAAATCATGCATGATGAATTGTCGTCATAAGTTGAAGAGGATCTCCAGAAGTACAACCTGCCATGTGCATTTGCATTCCAAAAGCAAATTACTCATATGCACATCTTCAGGGGGAGCCTTTTGCTACTTATGAAGACAATACCCTATCCTTTACAATTTCACATATTTTATCCCCGTTGAAAACTTCAACCAGTTTGTCATCAATCACCAAAAAGGGGGAGATTGTAAGTGCATCTAGTGCCACCCCTAGCTGGTTTTGGAGTATTGACGATAAACCTGGTTGAGGGACTAATGTGTTTGTGAGAATTGCAGGATAACACAGGTAGTAGTCCCTCATTGATTCAGTTTACCTACCGGAGATGACCCCTAAAAATGTATGAAGACATTGATGACAATGGTGGTATATGAAGATATTCAGATTGAAGACTATGACATGAGAAAACATTGAGTGAAGACTATGGAGCGCGAAGACTTGGTCGTTTCGTTGTTTCCTTTTCTTCTTTGTTGAGTCATAGGAACCACCGTACTGTTAAGTGGGGTCCAAGTGAACAAAGTCAGAGTGACTGAAGTGATACTCAACAAAAATCCTATGTCTTCGAGCGAAGACAATGAGAGCAAATCTTATCCAGAGCTGGATGAGGCAGCTTTGCTTGTAGCCCAAGTAAAGTTGTCGTGTGTGTTTGAAATCTGACCGTTGGAACACGTGTCAGTTCCTTAGTGACCCAGGGTCATTTCGGAGAAATCGGGTCGGGTTGCCTAGTGGCTATAAATAGCCCACCCCCTACACCATAAATTGGTGGCTGCTCAGAGTTAGTACACGGATTTTGTCGTTTGAGAGCAACCCACCTCCGAAGCTTTTGAGAGAGAGAAATCCTTGCGAGGACAAAGCCCAAACACCCAAAGCCAAAGAGTGTGAGGCATCACTGAAGTCTTTCTGTCTGTGTGACTTGAAGACTTATTACACTTGAGGATTGTGAATCCTCCAGCCGGTTAGGCGTCGCGTTCTGAGCATCCAAGAGTCATTGTGGATCACCGATGAACGAAGTCTATGAAGGTTTGGAAGTCTACCTTGAAGACTTACCAGAGTAATTGGGCGAGGACTGGGTGTCCTTAGCTCAAGGGGAATAAGGTGAAGACGTGGTCTTCTGAGTTGAATCTCAGCCTCCCTAACCAGACGTACAGTTGTCACAGCAACTGGAACTGGTCCAACAAATCTTGTGTCCTCATCAAGTGACTGGTTCTATCCTCTCCCTCTCATTACTTACAGTTTGTCTTCGTGAAGTCATTGCCCGATTGACGTACCTGTTTTACTTCATTGCTTGACTACTATTGTTGTTTGGCTTCATACTATCCTCCATCCTGATCTTTACTACCTAGCTGCTATTAGTCTTCGTGATTTCACTTCATTACATACTTGACTATGGCTTGCTTAGTGTAGTCTACTTTCCGCTGCATTTCAATAGGTTCCTTTCTATTGTTTGTCTTCGAAACTTCCATGTTTTGAAGACTTTCGTAAAAATCGCCTATTCACCCCCCCTCTAGTCGATAACTAGCACTTTCACTTCTGTAACTAGAGATTGGTTTGAGGAGCCTATGGAGAATAAAGTGGATGTTTTCTTTTAAAAAAAAGAACACCTCGCTAGTGTGTGGATCTGCTAGAAGGATTTGGTGTCGCAAGGTGTCAAATTTAGAAGTGTACTCATCTACCGAGCTAGTCTGATTAAGCAGTAGCAACTGGCGCATGTGGAATTTGTGCTTGTTCTTCCCCCACATCTCCTGAACTGCAGTGCGCAGGTCGTGCCAATGCACAAACTGCCGGCGTTTCTGGGCCATTTTTAGCCACAACGCCGCGTTCCCAACACAGTTGAGAGCGGCAAACTTTAATTTCATCGGCTCAGACACCCCATAAATCTCGAAATACGGTTCACAATTGTCCAACCACACTTGGTAATCTTCCCCATCGAATTTAGGAAAATCCATTTCGGGTGTGCTGCCCAAGTGTGGTCGAGGGGTAGGGTGCAAAAATCGGCGCTTCACAAAAGGACTCCCGGACGGCAAACGTGGCGAAGGAGGGCATACCATTGGCCGGAGGCGGATTTGGGGAACGGGGATCCCCCAAAACCGGCCCTCGTTGCTGGTGATGCCCGTTGTGCCCACTGGGCCGCTCCCCGCCATGCGCGTGCACCACCACAGACGGAGGCGTTGTGGTCGCGCTGGCTGGGCCTTGGGGGCGCGTCGGCGGTGACTCGAGCGCCTCCAGTCGCGTCGATGCATCCTCGGCGTGTAGCTGAAGAAGCACCACGGATTCGGAGAGGCTCTTCGTCGTGGAATCCATTGCCTTCATCCACGCGGTCATGCCCTTCAGCTGTTCAACGATGTCGTCGAGCTTGGCATTTGTCTCCGTGTTCTGCCGCTCCACGGTCCCCATCGCCGCGGAGATTTGCTGCTCGACCGCCGAAGGGTCACGCTTCTTCGGCGCCAGATCCGACACCCGATCGACCAACCAGATCGGCGGTTCCTGCCGAGTGATGGGAATTACAGCGGGGAACGAATCCGCGGCCGACCGCACTGCGGACTGATGGATCACGCGTCACTGAGATGGATCGAACGACTCCTGATACCAATTGTTATGCACCTGGTTAGACCAGTTCGATTACAGAAGGAGGAAGGGAGGAGGAATCTGGGTACACGATAGGGGAGGAGAATGAAAGGGGGGAAGGTGTTTCCTTCTGCTAGTCGACGACCCTCTCTGTCTCCACTTCCTTCCTTTTATCTTCAGCTGTCGTGGCACTCCTCTGTCTCTCTCCAGTCCTCCAGGCTCCAGCGGGCGGGAGCGACGAGAGGCCTTGGGCCTCCTCCCTGGGTTGGGCCGTTGCATAACACTCCACCTCTTCAAATCCGTCAGGAACCACCTCATCGGCCTCTTCTTCAACATCTCCGTCGTACGATGGATACTGAAAGGCCGTTTTTCATAGGCCTGTGTCAAAAAGAGTAACGAGAAATTCATGTTTTTAATACCCACAAATATTATGTTTAATTCGCAAAAAAAAAACGACTAGAAAACTATAGCCTTTTTTTTCACAGGAGGTTGCAAGAAAAATACTCCCTCTGTAAAGAAATATAGAGCATTTAGATCACTGCTTTAGTGATCTAAACACTCTTATATTTATATTTATTTTTTTATGGAGGGAGTACTAGCGAGCGGGGAGGATGAGAAGCACTACTCTGTCTCGCTACGCTACCTAGAACCAACCTACTTAGCACTACACTAGCTCTCCTTCGCTGCTCAGTCACACCTAATGACTACGCTACCTAGAACCAACCTAAACGATGAGGAGCCTGAGCCTGAGTACTAACCAGGCAGTAGCAGAGCATATATATAATCCATCTCTCCCAGTCACTGGTAGAATCAAGCAACGTTCACCACAAAGCACAAAACAACAGGCATGGCCAAGATGATGACCATGATCATGCTTTTCTTAGTCTCCTCCCTCCTCTCCCACTCATCCGAGTCGTCCCAGTCCCACCTACAGATCACCTTCAACGTCCACAAGCAAAAGTTCTCCGAGTTGGACCAAGCCATGCAAATGGTTTTGCCGCTTCGTCAGCCGCCTCAGCGGAGGCTAGTTGGGGCGGACGCTGCCCTGAAGGAGAGCTTGCTCTCCTTGATGCAAGCAATCGCGCACCGCATGGAGACTCCCCACGGCCTCCCAAGCATCGACGAAGGGGCCAAGCCACATCCATCGAGCTGGATGAACATGAAGACCGACGACGAGGAGGCCCACCCGGCGACTCCCACTGCGGCGCCATGATGGCGCAACGCGACGATTTACATTTCCGTAACTCCTGCCCTGTTCCCTGTTGTCCCAGGGCGCCGTAGTATTTGTGTTCGTTTGAGTCAGTTGATGTGCCGTTCTTTTCTCTTACGTATTTCGCAAAAATAACAAACATGTAGTATTTATTGTGTTCATCTGAGTCAGTTGATGTCAAGCCGTCCTTTTCTCTTACGTATTTCATCGTGTGCTTTTCTCTTAGTCTCTCTGTAAAGAAATGAGATCCTTTAGATCATTCATGATC
>NC_057804.1:20795504-20819940 GCF_018294505.1 Triticum aestivum | reverse complement strand
ACTAGTCAACGTCGGTGAACATCTTCATGTTGATCGTATCTTCTATACGACTCATGCTCGACCTTTCGGTCTTCTGTGTTCCGAGGCCATGTCTGTACATGCTAGGCTCGTCAAGTTAACCTAAGTGTTTGCATGTGTAAATCTGTCTTACACCCGTTGTATGTGAACGTCTGAATAAAACACCCGATCATCACGTGGTGTTTTGAAACAGCGAACTGTCGCAACGGTGCACAGTTAGGGGGAACACTTCTTGAATTTATTGTGAGGGATCATCTTATTTACTACCGTCGTTCTAAGTAAACAAGATGCAAAACATGATAAACATCACATGCAATCAAATAATAAACGTGACATGATATGGCCAATATCACATAGCTCCTTTGATCTCCATCTTGGGGCTCCATGATCATCTTGTCACCGTCTTGACACCATGATCTCCATCATCGTGTCTCCATGAAGTTGCTCGCCAACTATTACTTCTACTACTATGGCTAACGCGTTTAGCAATAAAGTAAAGTAATTTACATGGCGTTTCTCGATGACACGCAGGTCATAAAAAGAATAAAGACAACTCCTATGGCTCCTGCCGGTTGTCATACTCATCGACATGCAAGTCGTGAATCCTATTACAATAGCATGAACATCTCATACATCACATATAGATCATTCATCATTCATCACAACTTTGGCCATATCATATCACAAACCACTTGCTGCAAAAACAAGTTAGACGTCCTCTAATTGTTGTTGCAAGTTTTACGTGGCTGAATTAGGGTTCTAGCAAGAACGTTTTCTTACCTACGTTAAAGCCACAACGTGATTTGTCAACTTCTATTTACCGTTCATAAGGACCCTGTTCACCGATTCCGCTCCAACTAAAGTGAGAGAGACAGACACCCGCCAGCCACCTTATGCAACTAGTGCATGTTAGTCGGTGGAACCGGTCTCACGTAAGCGTACGTGTAAGGTTGGTCCGGGCCGCTTCATCCCACAATACCGCTGAAGCAAGAAAGGACTAGTAACGGCAAGAAAGTTCACAAATCTACGCCCACAACAAATTGTGTTCTACTCGTGCAAGAAGAACTACGCAAAGACCTAGCTCATGATGCCACTGTTGGGGAACGTTGCAGAAAACAAAAAATTTCCTACTCGTTTCACCAAGATCATCTAGGAGTTCATCTAGCAACGAGTGATTAGATGCATCTACATACCTTTGTAGATCGCGCACGGAAGCGTTCAAAGAACGGTGATGATGTAGTCGTACTCGACGTGATCCAAATCACCGATGACCAGCGCCGAACGGATGGCACCTCCGCGTTCAACACACGTACGGGACGGGAGACGTCTCCTCCTTCTTGATCCAGCAAGGGGGGAGGAGAGGTTGATGAAGATCCAGCAGCACGACAGCGTGGTGGTGGATGCAGGGCGTCACAGCAGCAGGGCTTCGCCGAGACTACGAGGGAGAGACGTAACGGGGGGAGATGGAGGCGCCAGGGGCTGGTGTGAAATCCCTCCTCTCCCCCCCACTATATATAGGGGTGCCAGGGGGGGCGCCGGCCCTAGTAGATGAGATCTACTAGGGGGGGGGGCGGCCAAGGGGAGGTTTCCCTCCCCCCCAAGGCACCTAGGGGTGCCTTCCACCACATGGACTCTTCCATGGTGGAAACCCTAGGCGCATGGGCCTATAGGGGCTGGTGCCCTTGGCCCATCTAGGCCAAGGCGCACCCCCTACAGCCCATGTGGCCCCCCGGGACAGGTGGCCCCACCCGGTGGACCCCCGGGACCCTTCCGGTGGTCCCGGTACAATACCGATAACCCCGAAACTTGTCCCGATGCCCGAAATAGCACTTCCTATATATAATTCTTTACCTCCGGACCATTCCGGAACTCCTCGTGACGTCCGGGATCTCATCCGGGACTCCGAACAACATTCGGGTTTCTGCATATACATATCTTCATAACCCTAGCGTCACCGAACCTTAAGTGTGTAGACCCTACGGGTTCGGGAGACAAGCAGACATGACCGAGACGACTCTCCGGTCAATAACCAACAGCGGGATCTGGATACCCATGTTGGCTCCCACATGCTCCACGATGATCTCATCGGATGAACCACGATGTCGAGGATTCAATCAATCCCGTACGCTATTCCCTTTGTCTATCGATATGTTACTTGCCCGAGATTCGATCGTCGGTATCCCAATACCTCGTTCAATCTCGTTACCGACAAGTCACTTTACTCATACCGTAATGCATGATCCCGTGACCAGACACTTGGTCACTCTGAGCTCATTATGATGATGCATTACCGAGTGGGCCCAGTGATACCTCTCCGTCATACGGAGTGACAAATCCCAGTCTTGATCCATGTCACCCAACAGACACTTTCGGAGATACCCGTAGTCTACCTTTATAGTCACCCAATTACGTTGTGACGTTTGGCATACCCAAAGCACTCCTACGGTATCCGGGAGTTACACGATCTCATGGTCTAAGGAAAAGATACTTTGACATTGGAAAACTCTAGCAAACGAACTATACGATCTTGTGCTATGTTTAGGATTGGGTCTTGTCCATCACATCATTCTCCCAATGATGTGATTCGTTATCAATGACATCCAGTGTCCATAGTCAGGAAACCATGACTATCTGTTGATCAACGAGCTAGTCAACTAGAGGCTCACTAGGGACATGTTGGTGTCTGTTATTCACACATGTATTACGATTTCCGGATAACACAATTATAGCATGAATAAAGACAATTATCATGAACAAGGAAATATAATAATAATGCTTTTATTGTTGCCTCTAGGGCATATTTCCAACATTAGCATCATGGAGTTGTTTCTTATTTTTACAAATATAGCCATTTTTCTGACAGTCAGCATATATTTATGATGTGACCATTCAGAATTTTGTCTACTTTTGTAGATGGCCGACAACAGCTGCGAGTCTCAGACCTTCACCAACGTACCCGATGGGTTCGTCAAACTACTCTCCTTCATCGTTCAGGTCGCTATGGGGCCATCCGTGCGCCCTGACTTCTCGCTTTACCAGCACAAAGTCAACGATGACCTGACCATGCACCAGGCCTCGGTGCAATTCAAGGGAGGGCGTGGTGAGTTACGCCGCTTCCGGTTCGTGGGAAGAGCCATGCCTACGGAGAGGCACGCTACGCAGATGGCAGCCCGTGAGGCGATAGCCCGCCTCAGGGACGTCCTTCCCGTGATGAAGACTCGTCATTACCGCTATCTTCCATGCCATGTGCCATACACCTGTCACTATGCGTTCTCTTGCCCCAGAGGAGAACGAGATGAGGCATTTGAGATGCTTATCGAGTACCTCCGAGCTCTGGAGGCAGCCTTCGACAACCTGGTGGACGACTTCGTGGCTAACCGCATGGACTCAGTTCATGGCTGTGCTGCCAACAGGAGGGAGCTCCTGCACACCGCACCGCCACTGACTTTCATCTCGTCATCGGCATCTCATGCACCTACTCGTCGCCTGCCTACCACCAAAGAGTTCAATCAAGTCATCGCGCCTACTCCAGCTCGCACTGCACCACCCTTTGCGCCCACTCCCATCCGTGTGATTCCGCCCCGGGTACCCGCTCCGTCTACTCGGCACAGCGCTACGTCTGGAGCCTATTAGTGAGGAGGAGGTCGAGTCCCCAGCCTCCCTGCGCCTCACCCTTGGCAGGGCCAAGGAAATCATCAACATCTCCGACTAAGTACGCCTAGCCGTCATGCGATGTACTGCTTGTAAGATATGTGCATAGGTTGTGTGAAGTAGCTTGTTTGCGCATCATGTAGGAACTGGAGAAGTGCACTAGCCTAAATAACATGTCAGGATTATGTAAGCATATCCTGAGTGATGTATTGTATAATTATCGCCCGCGTGTAAGATATGTAATGAGAGTCCTTCTCCGTGCGCAATCGATTTGTTTTTCTTAAATGATCTTGGTCATTTAATTTAAATGCCATCCTTATGCGTTTATGGTATTGTTTTCGTGACTCTTTTTCATTTTTCTTATGGGTTTCACAAAATATATCCCCAGAGTGAAAAATGTCTCGTCCTTGGACTCGCTCCATGCCAGCTCCGCCAGAGGAATATTATGACACTCCACCAGGCAACAATTTCACACAAGGGCAGTCGAGTCAATAGGATAGTGAAACGACACTTTCCCAAATGTGCCGCCTTTATGAACAGAGTCAGCAACAACATCGGGAAATGATGAACCAAGTCATCAACATGGGAAATCACCAAAGGCAGTATCAGCAGCATTCCAGGCTATCTGAATTACAGAAGACACGTCCCCCAACATTTTCTCATACTGACAAGCCTCTTGAGGCCGAAGACTAGCTTCGAGATATGGAGAGGAAGTTAATTATTGCAAAATGTTCGGACCCCGAAAAGGTCCTATATGCTCCGCACTATCTCACAGGAGCAGCCGCATCATGGTGGGAAAATTTCCTACACATGCATCCCAATGAAAATGATATAACCTGGGATGATTTCAAGGAAGGTTTCCGTGGTGCAAACATTCCTAAGAGTATTATGAAAATCAAGAAAAGAGAGTTCGATGACCTCAAGCAAAGGAAAAATGACAGTGTCAGACTACAATGGTCAATTTACTCTGTTATCCCGCTACGCCAATGAAGAGCGTATGACAGAAAACAAGAAGATGGAGAAATTCCTAGACGGTCTGGCGCCCGCACTTAAATGCCAACTGGTCGTGCACACTTTTCCAAATTTTAAAACGCTAGTGGACAAGGCCATTACCCTAGAAAATGAGAGACGCAGCCTGGAGGATTTCCGCAAGCGAAAAAGGGACCAGACTAACCATGCTCGCAATCACAGAGGCAAGACAGATTTTCAGAAAGGTGGGACACACAAATCCACGTCAAGCGTCTCACGCCCAATCAAGAATTTTCATGCAAGGGACAAGGAGTTCACTTATCGCCCCGGCGTTACTTGTTACGCCTGTGGAGAAGAAGGGCACTATGCCAAGCAGTGTCCCAAGCCCAGGAACTTAACCCCAAAGCCGAATAACGGCGGCAATAACTCAGCGCCCAAGCGAAACAATTTCAATCCCAACAACAACCACAGGAAGGGTCACCTGAACTACGTAACCAAAGAGGAGGCACAAAATGCTCCAGATATCGTACTCGGTACGTTTCTTGTCAACACAATACCGGCAATGGTTTTGTTTGATTCTGGAGCTCCTCACTCTTTTATTTCGAAAAGTTTTGCTTCGCAAAATAATTTTTCGATGCTTCCTTTGGAGAAATCAATGATCATCAAGTCCCCTGGGATTCAGCAAGTCACTCAGACTTACTGTCAGGATGTGGTTATCGAGTTCAAAGGATTGAAGTTTCACGCCAATCTTATTGTGTTGGAAAATAAAGGACTGGACGTCATCCTCGGGATGGACTGGTTGACCACCAACAAAGGTTTTATTGACTGCTTCAATCGGACCGTGATTCTTACACACCACCACGGGAAGACAATAAGAGTAACCGCCAAAGAGAGAAAAATACCCAGGCAGCCGAGATTGAACAAGGTGGACATATCTGAATTAAGCAAGGTTCCAGTAGTGTGTGAGTTCCTAGACGTATTTCCCGAAGAGCTACCCAGGATGCCACCAGACCGAGAGATAGAATTCAGCATTGAGCTAGCACCAGGAACCACTCCCATATACAAGAAACCATACAGAATGGCACCATCCGAGTTGGTTGAGTTGAAGAAACAAATGAAAGAATTGCTGGATAAAGGATACATTCGAGCCAGCTCCTCACCTTGGGGATCACCAATTTTATTTACCAAAAACAAGGATGGAACACTGAGATTGTGTATTGACTATCGAGCACTTAACATGGTCACAGTCAAGAACAAATACCCAATGCCAAGGATAAACGATTTGTTTGATCAACTCGCTCAGGCCAAGGTATTCTCAAAAATTGACTTAAGGTCAGGATACCATCAATTAAAAGTGCGAACAGAGGATATCCCAAAAACAGCCTTCACCTCCAGATATGGACTGTATGAGTTCACTGTAATGCCATTTGGATTAACAAACGCCCCCGCATATTTTGTTCACCTCATGAACAAAGTATTTATGAAGTTTATGGACAAGTTCGTTGTGGTATTCATCGACGATATTCTGGTATACTCCAAGACACCAGAAGAGCACGCGGAACATCTCAGGATTGTACTAGGAGAACTCAGGAAACATAAATTGTATGCCACGTTCAGCAAGTGCGAATTTTGGCTAAGACAAGTAGGCTTTCTAGGCCACGTGCTGACCCAAGACGGTATCGCACTGGACCCGGAGAAAGTCACGGCCGTACTTGGCTGGAAGTCACCAAGCAGCGTAACAGACATACAGAGTTTCTTGGGAATGGCAGGATATTACCGCAGATTTATTGAAGGATTCTCCACCATAGCCAAGCCAATGACGCAGTTACTCAAGAAAGACAAGAAGTTTGAATGGACAGAAGCCTGCGAGAAAAGTTTCCAAGAGCTAAAACGGAAATTAACGACAGCACCAGTATTGATTGTGCCAGACATACACAAGAATTTCGAAGTGTATTGTGACGCATCCAGAAAGGGTCTCGGATGCGTATTGATGCAAGAAGGCAAGGTTGTCGCTTACGCATCAAGGCAACTTCGCAAGCATGAGGAAAATTATCCCACTCATGACTTAGAAATGGCAGCGGTCATTCATGCACTCAAGGAATGGAGGCATTTCCTACTTGGAAACCGATGTGAAATATATACGGACCATAAAATCTCAAATATATTTTCACACAGCCAAAACTAAATTTACGGCAACGACGGTGGTTGGAATTGGTAAAGGATTATGACGTTGGTATCCACTACCATCCAGGGAAGGCCAATGTAGTGGCAGATGCTCTTAGCAGAAACCCCAGCTCTGACAGAAACAGTCTGCAAAGCTTAAGACCTGAATTCCAACAAGAATTTGCCAAACTCAACTTGTTGATGGTCGCAGAAGGCACCCTAACAAACTTGGAATTACAACCCGACCTTGTGGAAAGAATCAAAGAAGCTCAACCTGGTCACCCCAGCATTGAAGGCATTAAAAAGAAGGTGAGTAGGGGCAAGGCCTCGGAATTCGTCATAGACGAAGGAGGGATATTATGGTACGGAGACAGGCTCTACGTGCCAAACATAGAAGATCTCAAGCAGCAAATCCTAGCTGAAGCCCACACCGCTCCATATTCGATCCACCCTGGGGGAACCAAAATGTATAAGGATATTCAGGAAAGATTTTGGTGGCACGGTATGAAAAGGGACATAGCCACTTTCGTTGCATGTTGCGACTCCTGTCAACGCATAAAAGCCGGACATCAGAAACCAGACGGATTACTTCAACCAAACAAAATACCTGAGTGGAAATGGGATGAAATAGGAATGGATTTCATTGTCGGACTACCACGGTCACGACACGGGAATAATGCCATATGGGTCATCACCGACAGGTTGACTAAGGTGGCACATTTCATTCCAGTGAAGACAACCCACACCACTCAGAAACTTGCAAGGATTTACCTCTCCCGTATAGTTTGTCTGCATGGAGTCCCGAAGACTATAATATCCGACAGGGGCACCCAATTCGTCTCGAGGTTCTGGGAGCATTTACAACAGGCTCTGGGAACTCAACTAGCCTTCAGTACAGCATACCATCCCCAGACTGATGGGCAAACTGAGCGCGTAAATCAGATCCTAGAAGACATGCTGAGAGCATGTGTCCTCACCTATGGAACCAGTTGGGAAGACAGCCTGCCGTATGCCGAATTCGCATACAACAACAGTTACTAGGCCAGCCTGCAAATGGCACCATTTGAGGCTTTATACGGACGGAGATGTCATACCCCGCTAAATTGGTCAGAGACCAGAGACAGCCGTATCTTCGGCCCAGACATGCTCAAGGTGGCCGAGGAAAAAGTCAAGCTAATCAGGGACCGACTTAAGACCGCTCAGAGTCGACAGAAGAGCTATTACGATCAGAAGCATCGTGGGGTCAGCTTCGAACCCGGTGAATTCGTGTACCTACGAGTATCACCTATGAGGGGATTGCAACGATTCAAGATTAAAGGAAAGCTAGCGCCAAGATTCATCGGACCATTCTGTATAGTGGCACGAAAGGGCACGGTAGCCTACCAGCTAAGCTTACCCAAAGAATTATCAGATGTCCACGACGTGTTCCACGTCTCGCAATTGATGAAGTGCGTAAGCAACCCAGAGAAACAGGTATCCCATGAGAACATTGACGTACAACCAGACCTCACCTATCGGGAACATCCAGTAAAGATATTAGAGGAGTCTGAAAGGAGGACCCGACAGAAAGCCATCAAATTTTTCAAAGTTCAGTGGAGTAATCACACCGAAAGTGAAGCAACTTGGGAAAGGGAGGATTTTCTTCGGGCAGAGCACCCACACCTATTTAAGGATCAGCTGAAATCTCGGGGACGAGATTTTTCCTAAGGGGGTAGGTGCTGTGACACTCCAAATTTTTTTTGGTGTTCATCAAAAACTTTGTTGGATTTTTCAAAGAGGCCATTAAATTTTTCTCTTCAGAAAAACCTTCCTCTTAAAACTTCCTTCTCTCTGGCAAGGATTTTTATTTCTGTATCTTCTTCAAACTATGGTGTTGATCTTTTAAAACTTTTCTCTGATGACTCCCTGCTCAAAACATATTTTTGGAATTAATTGTTTTCTTTTAAAAAGAAACTCTATGAAATTTGGGGTTTTTCATATCTTGAAAACCACCCAAGATTTTTGTTCTTGCCCATATGGTAAAACCCCTCCAAAACCTTTCCTCCTCCTTGTAAACAACCTAAGTTCTCTGTCCCAACTAATTCAAACAAGTTTTGGATTTTATTTCAATTATTTCATCTCTCAAATCTTTTCTGACTTTCATTTTGAGCCTGAGCCATTTACAAAGCAAGTACCCTATAGCATTTGTATTTGGACCTCAAACCAACTCTACTGGCTAGTCCTTGGTACCCTCAACCTAGAACCATCTTGATCCACTCTTCTTCTTTTCAAAATTTTGAAATTACACTCCCTGCAAGTTTGGACCAGATTTGCCAAATTTGGTGAAATTCATATCTACACTTCTCCAAAAATTCCACCAAAAATCAGGCAGCCTACTGGAGCAATGAGGAGCCACTCCACCAAAAATCAGCTCAGGGAAAAATCCCTACATGCCTAGATCATTCTGTCGAACACCTTGCATGCACTGGTTCAGCCAAATTCAGTTAAATTCAGAATTCAGTGTCGATCTTCGTCAGTTAGTTCAGTCACATGCTCACAGTGCCCTTGGCACGTTGCTCACCTCCTGGCCTGCTTGTCCGGAGCCTCGCACGCGCGCTTGGCACCTTCCTGGCGTCGGTGACGCCCTGGCCCGCCTGCGCCGGCGTGTCTTGCGGCGGCCGGACCACCGTAGCGGCCGACAGGGAGAAGAACGGCGGCACAACACCGTTCACCGCCGCCCAAACCCCCTGGTGGCTCCGCGTGGCCATCTCCTTGCCAGCACACGCATGCAGCACCGTCACCGTGGCGCGGCACGCGCAGAGCGTGCTCTCTGCCGCCGACGGGCCCGCGCCGCCCCGTTCCGTCGAGCTCCCCCTAAGCACCCAAATCCCGACGCGGTTAGCACCTAAATGGGACCAGGGAACACCCACGACGACGCTCAACCTCTGAACCCTCCCGTGCAACCACAGCGCCGCTGTAATCACCTCGCCAGAGAACCCCGTTCTTGGCAACCGCCTCGGGCCGGCTATATATAGCCCCCCAAGCTTGCTCTCGCCCCCTCACAACTCCACCACCTCGCCAGACCCCGCCTAGCCACTGGAAGGGCCTCGAGGGGCCTTTCTTCCTCGACTCCGGTCACCTCCGCCCGCCTCGGGCTCCGGCAACGTTCTCTTCGGTGAGGCCGTCCCCGGTGCCCAAACTCCGTCAATCACCTCCTCTAGCTACCAGAGGCCTGACCCCCACCTCAATTTAATGCTTGCAGCCCTCTCTGGCGAGCTCCATCCACGCCCGATTCGCCGTCCGCCGGAGCAGGAGCCACTGTCGACGTGGTACTTACCGGCGACCACCACCACCACCACCCGACGCGGAATGGCTCCCTGAGCACGGAGGTACTCTCCGATCTCCCTACCTCGCCGTGGATCGCCGCCGGCGACCACCGCGGCCCTCGGGCGCCAGCGAGCCCCGACCCGCCTCTTTTGAACTTAAACCTGACGGGTGGGACCTGCCCGTCAGCCTCTCAGCTCATTCTAGACGAATCATTTTCTGGAAAACACCTTCGGGAAAAATACGTTTTCTCCACTGAGCTGGCGTATTCAGGACTGAAGCGTTTTCTGTTTTTATAAGTTAAACCCTGGAAAGTTTCTGTTTCATTACAGATGGGTCCTTGGACCAAAACCTTTATAACTTTTAAACAGAAGCATATTTTTGATTGATTCTTTTTCTGTTCTCTTCAAAAATTTATCTAGTTTTTTATCAGATTTATTTGAAAATTATTTGGAGAAATTTTTATGCACCTCTCGGTATTCACGTTAGCGCGTATCTTTTCTTTATACCGTAGATACCGAAGGAGGTGACGGAACCGCGAACTTCACCGAGCTAGGCTCCGACTACTCTGAACCAGGCAAGCATGTTTGAACTTTTGATATGATAAGTGTTTTGGCATGGTTGCATGTAGTAAGTTTCATGGCTTGTTGATGAGCATACCGATGAACGTTATTCTCATGCATAGTTGAGACAAGTGAGTTCGATGATCCATACATGTTGGATGTGCATGTGCATGGCCATGTGTTGGCATGAGGATGGGTGAGATGGTAGTGTTGTAGCATGCCAGTCTTATGCCATACCATTTGACTTCAGTATCAGCCCATATCGGTTCGGTACCAATCCATTTCCTTTTCCGTACTACCACAAGTTTTCCGCAAGGGATATGGCTTAGTAGGTTGCAAACCGCTTTCCTGGTACACACCAAAAGGACAGGCCGGGATGATGGTTCCATGGCCCTGGATTAAAGCCAGTCATCCAGTCAGGGGGCATGGGTGTTTCCAGTTGGGACCGAGAGGGGGGCACCCCTTAGAGCGCGCGTATATAAATTTGATCCCATGCTATTCGAGATTGTGATCTCCCCGTCTCAAAGTTTTCTTGCACGTTGTCTAGGGTGATTCCTGACATCGTGAGGTGTGATGGGTGTGTACTGGATAGCTGTGTTTTCTTCCGAAACACCGTAAACGGAACTAGCCCTTCGGGACTATGGGAATCTGTTAGCTGTGGGAAAATTTTTGTACAAACTCTGCAGAGTCATGAATCCTCAAACTATCTTAATCATGTCCAAGTCCTATATTATCTTATTCTAACAAGTATCAGTTTTTGTGACAGAAACTCCGGTAAATCACATGAGTGCTACATCCGGATAAATGTTTATTCCTGTGGATGGACTAACCCTTTTGTTATCATGAGTAGATTATTTATTTATGAGTATTATTCTTCTTGTGAAGAAAGCCCTTTCTGCGATGTCGCTCAGACGTCCGACTGTGGCATTTCTTTTGAAGCCCTTTATGTGGTGTCGCTCAGACACCCGACTGTGGCATTTCTTTTGAAGCCCTTTATGTGGTGTCGCTCAGACTCCCGACTGTGGCATTTCTTTTGAAGCCCTTTATGTGGTGTCGCTCAGACGCCCGACTGTGGCATTTCTTTTGAAGCCCTTTGTGTGGTGTCGCTCAGACGCCCCACTGTGGCATTTCTTTTAAAGACCTTTATGTGGTGTCGCTCAGACGCCCGACTATGGCATTTCTTTTAAATCCCTTTATGTGGTGTCGCTCAGACGCCCGACTGTGGCATTTCTTTTGAAGCCCTTTATGTGGTGTCGCTTAGACGCCCGACTGTGGTATGATTATTATTTATTCGTTCACCTTTCGAGGCGTCGCTCCAGACACCCGATCGGTTTCCATTTATTTTGTTGGGTTTTCAGGCGGACTACCGCCGATTCCCTTTTACTTACCTTGCTTGCTAAATTTTCATTATGCATTGGCAAATTAATCATGACGCATTCATGCATGCATTTGTTATATCTTACGTCCGAACTGTCTTGCGAGTACTTTCAAAGTACTCACCTGGCTTGTTGATTTGGCCAGATGCCGACGAAGGTGATCTCATGGATGAAGAATTCGATAGCGAGTCCGACGCCTAGAGGAGTCCCAGTCAGTCTCGTGCGACCCTGGATTTGGTCACTGTATTATATCCGCTTCCGCTACCCAAATAAATTCATTGAGCCTCACCTCGACGCTCGATGAGATGCCAGTTTGCGAACTGTGCTATCCACTCCCCATTGTGTTATTCCACTACCACTTATTTCTTGAGTCAGTAGTATGCCACCACACCATTGTGTTATATCCGCCATTATGTATAATTATTGGCGCGCTTGTAATAATCGTCAAGCATCCCAGCTCGACCCGTGTAATATATTCATGCTACTGGCTGTTTGTATCAAGAATTTGTCCACCAGTATGATGGATTTTCCTCATACTGGACTCAACAGATTGGTTTCTCAATAAACATCTTTATTGAAAAACCGGTCGTGACAGGGGCCCAGCACGGCCCATCTTCATCAACACAAGACCCAAGACCTTCGCGAGGGGCCAAGCCTCACGGGGCAGATGACACGGCGCTTCCTCAGGCGCGGCCTCATCAAGCTGGCTCACGAGGAGGCGGAGAGATCAAGGCGGGGTACCTCACGAGGTGCCCATGACGCAAGCCATGACGACCAAGGGTGCCAGGCGGGCGCCAGCCCGCGCAGTGTCTACCTTTCCTCTTTGGTGCAAAGGGGGCAAGCGCAGGCGATAGGATCAAGCAAAGGCATCCATTTCGGTGCAACGAGACCAAGACCAGTCCAACGGTGGGAAGGAGGTCATCGTGGAGCCCAGAACGGCGTCACCACAGGGCCTTTGGCAGGCGAGGACCAACTTTAGTCAGGATAAGTGTACCAGATGTTCCCCTTCGAATTGGCCAATTGTTGGCGCCCATCCCGCTCAATATTTGGGAAGAGGCCCAGGGCCTTTGCCTATAAATAGGACTAGCCACCCCCAGGGTAGAGGATCATCAAGGAAACCCGTTAGAAAGACTCAGGCAGCAGAGAGAGAGAGAAGGGTGGCTGAACTCCCCCTAGCAGTTCATCGTCCTAGCCAAGAGCAGACCCTTGCGAGGCTGTTCTTCCCTGTATTGTTCATCATCATCAGCCCGAGAGGCAATCCACCCGCCACACACTGGAGTAGGGTATTACACCACAATGGTGGCCCGAACCAGTATAAACCCTGTGTCTCTTGTGTTGTTCTTTCAGTAGTTTAGATCCTTGTGAGACGGAGAGGTAGAGTGCATAATCTCCGTGCGCACCCCAGAGTTCGAACCTTAAGGGTCTGCCGGAACTCGAAATCCGACATTTGGCGCGCCGGGTAGGGGTGCGCCGGAATTTGTCTTCCACCGCTCCGCTCTCCTCCGACCGTCGCGTCCATGTCCGACACTCGTCGGGCCCGCGCCGAGCGCCGGGCCGCCATCGCTTCCCGCGTCGCCCAGACGGCTCCCGTCGGTGGGCGTCCTCGTCGTTCCCCGTCGCCCGCCGTCAACGCCGCCATCGGCCCGGCGGGGAACGAGCAGCAAGCGTCGTCTCAGCACCCGTCCGTGCGGCAGGATGGCCGCACCGCTACTCCATCACTCACACCAGCTGGCTCTTCGTCCCGCGCGCTCCACGCACCTTTGGAGGCTCGAGCTGCGCTCATCGCGGCAAACGAGCTCCTGCGCTACCGTCCCGTCGACGACGTCTACGAAGAGTGGCTCGACCGCGTCGCCGAGCTCGTCCGCGCCGCAGGGGGCTCTCCTGCGCCGTCCGCTCCGCTGCGCCGCACCCCGCCCCGCGCGGGCAACGAAGCTCCGGGGGCGTACCAGCCGCCTCCTCTCCAAGAAGACGCCATGGCTCCAAGGCGCGCGGCCCCTAGGCAGTACCCGTTCCGTCAGGTGCCAGCCCAGCAAGAACGGAGCTGCCAAGAAGTTCCTACACCGCAAGAAGCTGCTCGGGCGCTCCCTGCTCCAGCTCCGGCACGTCAAGACCCCGCACTGCTCCCAGCTGTAGCGCATGGGGACCCGCAAGGCCAAGCTCTCCCTTGACCAAAGCCTCCCGTGGCCACTGCTGGCTGTCGCGCCTACACCAGCGAGTTGTGCAGCGTTGCGTGGCCCGGCAAGTTCAAGCCGGACCTGCCTCCTCGCTACGACGGCACGACCGACCCTACCGCGTTCCTCTAGCTCTATGAGCTGGGCATCGAAGCCGCCAGCGGGGATGAAAAGGTCATGGCGAACTGTTTCCCCATGGTGCTCAAGGAAGGAGCTCGCACCTGGCTCCTGAATCTGGCCCCAAGCACAATCTCTTCCTGGGACCAGATGCGCACCCGCTTCATCGCCAACTTCCAAGGTACTCGCGACCGGCCGCCCGCTGTGAGCGACATGCGCCGCATCAAGCAACAACCCGGAGAGACCATGCAAAAGTACATCCAGCGCTTCAACAGTGCGCGCCTCAAGATCCCCAAGGTGTCCGAGGAAGCCATCATCTCAGCCTTCTCCGATGGTGTGCGCGACGTCAAGATGAAGGAGGAGCTGGCGATGCATGAAGACCTGTGCACCTCCCTGGAGCTGTTCAACTTGGCAACCAAGTGCGCCAGGGCTGAGGAAGGACGTTTCTCCCTCCTCGAGCTGCCTGCCGCAGACCCAGAAGAGAAGAAGCCCAAGGCCAAGGACGTGAAGCGCAAGGGGGCTGCCGTGCTCGCGGTGGAACCGGACACCAAGCGGGGCAAGGATCTGCCCGAATCCTCCAGAGGCAGCCAGTACTGTGTGTACCACGACCTCCACACCCACAACACCAATGAATGCCAAGAGCTCCGCGCCGTGCGAGAAGGAAGGATCGGCCGTCGCCCTGACCGTGGTGACCGGGGCTACGGCCGAGGAGGAGGAAGAAACGCAGGACGCTAGGAAGACCGCGGCCCGCGCCAAGGGTGGCGTGATCAACCTCGCGAGGACCGCTGGCGAGACCTGCCTCGCGAGGGGGACTGGCGGGACCAGCCTCGTGAGGATCGCCTGCAGGGCAACGCAGGCCTCCCTCCACTGCCGCCTCAGCCAAGGAGGAACGAGGAGTGCCATCAAGGCGAGGGGGCTGGTGGCTTCCAGGAGCCACGCGCAATCGCCTGCATCCTGGGCGGAGCTCAAGCCCCAGCCTCCCAACGCATCTTCAAGCAGTTTGCCCGCGAAGTGAATGCAGTCCTCCCCAAGCTCGAAGCAACGCGCCCTCTCAGGTGGTCGGCTTGCGCCATCATGTTCAGCTCGGCGGATCAGCTCAAGTGCGCGGCCACAGCCGGAGTCCTCCCAATGCTTTGCTCCCCAGTCATCAGCAACGTACTGGTCACCAGGACCCTCATCGATGGTGGAGCAGGGCTCAACGTCCTGTCCGTGGAAACATCCAACAATCTCCAAGTGCCCTATGACCAGCTTCAGCCAACCAAGCCTTTCTCTCGGGTCACCGACGGTTCCACGATCCCGATCGGGCAGGTCCGCCTCCCTGTCACCTTCGGGGCCCGCAGCAACTACCGCACCGAGCTCATCGACTTCGACATCGCCCACATCCGCCTGCCATACAAACGCCATCCTCGGGTACCCAGCACTGGCCAAGTTCATGGTCGTAACTCATCATGGCTACAACGTCCTCAAGATGCCAGGAAGTGGCGGAGTCATCACGGTGCCGTGTGAAGAGAAGGATGCAGTGTGTTCCCTGGAGCGAGCCTTTCAGGCCGCGTCACTAGAAGACCCAGATCGCGGAAGCAGGAGGCTTCCCGAGACCACCCCCAAGAAGAAGAAGGCATCATCCGGGCCAGCCCCTCAGGAGGCAGGCCCCTCAGGGCCCGCGTCTGCCCAGGGGGAACCTCCTTCCATCGCAAGGAAAGCGCGCCCGACGCCCTCCTCAGGCAGGGCTCAGGGGCTCTCACCTGGAGGGCCACCGACCTGGCCAGGGTCACGAGGGAGGCGCTTGGGCACCACGTGGAGGCGTGCTTCGAAGCACGTTTCCCCCAAGAAGGATCAAGGCAAGGAAGGTCAGACCAACAGGAGTTCGTCAACAAGGCTGTTCAAGAACTACATGAGTCAAGAATCATGAGAGGTTGCCGCCGTCCACCAGCTATGGCTCCCCATCCAGGCGAGGATGGTGGGCTGCGTGTCTGCATCGACGTACCAGGGCTCAATCAGGTTGCCACGACGGAGCACCTCTGGCCCTCGCAAGTGGGGCGTTGTGGAGGTCCACCCCACAGCTATGTTCTCATGCCTTACAGCTTGCCGAGCGTGGCTGCGGTGTACCAGCGCCTCATGAGGGGCATCATGGGATCTCAGGAAGACAGGCGTTCTGCGGCCCTGGCGGAGATGGAGATGATTCGCGAGGAGCCACCAGCGCCTCCGGAGCCTCCCGAGGCCCCTGGGCCTGGGGGCTCGTGAGGATCGGCTTCCGCAGCCCACCGAGTCTGCTGCACCAACACCACTTCGTCTTCGACATCTTTAGGTGACATCTTTCAAGTTTCATTTCCAGCTGGGAGCGCCCTCCCCGGGCTGCATCATTCCCAGGCCGCGTGGGTCCGTCCCTGCGGCATGTATCCCTTTTTATTTTTCGGTCATTAGCTTGCTTTGTTGGGGGCGCCCCACAGGCTGCATCATCCCCAAGCCACTCGGGCAAGGCCCAGTGGCGTGTATCTCCCTTGCGTTTATTTCCAGCTATGCATTCGCCTATCATGCTTGATTACTTGATGCCTGTCCATGGCACCTCTTCTTCTCCATGTCGACCACTTGCACGTTAAAGGGGGGGTACCTGAGCATCGCGACTTAGGGCTCTTACTGGCTCTCCAGCCCTCACCCTCTGGCCTTGTCCATGGCATCGCGACCTAGCATACCAGCGACGGCTGAGACAAGCTCGAGGGCCGGGACCCGAGGACGTAGAGTGCCGGCATCTAACCAAATCTGCAGGAACACATCTCAAGATACGGCCCAGTGCCAGGCGCAACACGCCTAGAGGTAGGGCCCCGTGAGTCCCGCGCTGGCTCACGGGTGCCCAGATACACCTCACCTAGCCCTACCATGACAGCCACGTGTCAGGGCGGGGCTGTACACGCCCCGGGGGCTCCTCCCGGAGGGGAGCCCCCTCCCACATACCAGTGGAAGCACCATGCTCCGTGCTGGCTGACGACACTGCCGAGGAGCGGCTATGCCCGTACACATATGGAAGCGCTATGCTCCGCGCTGGTGATAAACAACTGAGGGTGGCCTCCGGGCCACATCAACCTCAGGGAGCCCAGAGCTCAATGTCTGGCCTCATCGCAGCGCCTCCCCTCGGGAGCGCCGCGTGAGGGGGCTAGGCACGAGGGCTACGCCTGGGTCACGCCCAGACGTACGCCAGCTAGTCAGGCCCCTCGGGCCTGGTTCGTCGCGCGTCTCTCCCCGAGCGGAGCCAAGGTATGAAGGCCGTTTGAGCGTCAAGGGGGACCCCTGAGCATCGCGACTCAGGGGCCTAACTGGTCCCGTAGCCCCTCACTCCTTAGTTCCGAAAGGCTATGCTGGGTGAGGTACGCGCGGGGCCGGGCTCTGCAGACGTAGAACGGTAGTCCCGCTTGCATCTCACCTCATCGCCCGCTGTTTGCGCGTCAAGGGGGACTCCTGAGCATCGCGACTCAGGAGCCTAACTGGCTCCGTAGCCCCTCACACCTTAGTTCCAAAAGGCTATGCTGGGTGAGGTACGCGCGGAGTCGGGCTCTGCAGACGTAGAAGAGAAAATACACCTACATCACGCTTCCCTACTTGTTGTTCGTGCGCCAAGGGGGACTCCTGAGCATCGCGACTCAGGAGCCTAACTTGTCACGTAGCCCCTCACTCCTTTGGTCCCGTCCTGGTTTCCGGTCGGGGCTAATGCTGGGCGAGGTACGCACGGGGCCAGGCTCTGCCGGCGGAGAACACAAGCAAGTAGGGAGGAAAAGCATAAAAATCAAGGAATTTAAAAGCAAATATTACAGTCCATACTATCGTCTCAGTACCAAACGCAAGTTTAAATGCCTCCCCGAGGCGTGATGCATGTGCAGGAATTAAAAAGCAGAATAGGAGCGGTAGCGGAGTCACTTGTCGGCGGCGGAGCAGCGCGGAGTGGCTTCGCCTCATGGAGCAGCAGAGCCAGCAGCGCCTTGCTTCGGCTTGGTGCTGAAGGCCCGAAACTTCCCCAGCAGCGCCTCCGCGCGCCCCTTCACGGCTTCGACAGCGGCGGCAGCACCCTCGCCACTCATCGGCTCAAACAGGCTGTCGAGGTCGGTGCTGGGATCGCGAAGGTAGATGTGGGCGAAGACCCGTGTTAGCGTAGCAGAAGACAGGACACGCGCCTCGGCCTCAGCCGTGGGGCCAAGGCCGAGGACGACATCCCCAAGGGCACGAACCAGGAAGGGAAGTAGCTTGGCGGGGCCGTCCTCGGCGCCAGCCAGCGGGCTCTCCAGGCCACTATCGTAAAGCGACTTCAGCGAAGCACGAGCCTTCTCCTCCATGTCCGCGAAGGCCACACGATCCTCGGCAAGGACATGGGCTTTGCCATACAGCTCAGCCTTTGTCACCTCCAGCTCCTTCTTTAGCGCGTCTAGACGGTCTTGGCGCTTCTTGAGCTTGGCCTCCCGGCCCTTGACAGCCGCCTCGCGAGCCTTCATGCCTTCTTCCTGCTCCTGGCGAAGGCGGACCTCCTTCGCGAGCTAGTCTCGCAAGCCTTGCAGCTCGTCCTCCAGCTCCTTGCAATGACCACGGACTTCAACCACCTCCCCCAGGGCCGCGTCTCGAGCAGCCTTTGCCTCGATGGTAGCCTCCCTCTCTCCGTCACAGGCCGTTGAGGCCTGAACCAGCGCCGCCCGAATCAAGGTGTCGGAGCGAATCCATCCCGAAGCCAGCTCCAGGCGCCCGGCCACCAGGCGAGGGTCGGCGCCAAGAAGATCCTGCCGCAGCCGGTCTAGTTCGGCAGCGGCATGCTCCAGAACGGCAGGAGGGGACGGAGAAACAACAGTCGGAAGAGCAGGAGGAGAAAGCAGCGGCGGCACAACCACAGCATCCCGAGGCGGAGTCTGCTGCGCCCCAACAGTCGTGGTGGCAGACAAGGGCACCTCGGGAGTCACTTGGGCCATGGGGGCTGAGCTTGCCCTAGCCAGCTCAGCCAGGCCTTACGAAGGCGACCGGGTAGGAGAGGCCCGTGCGTCATGATCACCATCCCCCTCGGGCACAGGCGCTGCCGGGATCAAAGCCTCAGGAGCCCCCTTCGGCTTCTTTGCCGCGGGCGCCAGCCTGTTCAAGAAGGGCGGACGTCAAGCCTTAGCAGCAGAACAAGAAATAAAGGCAAGGATTGAGCACTTACGGGTCGTCGCTGGCGGGCTCAAGCAGCCTCCGGCCATACTTGAAGCCAGAAAGCCGGCTGGAAGGATCGCCCTCAGGGAGCCCAGAAGCAGGAGGCGTGTCTGTGGCGCGCCTTGGGGCAGGGACAGACTCGCGGGAGAGCAGGCCGGTCCTGTCCTTCTTCGGGATCGAGGGCGAGCTCCTGTCGACCTGCTCGTCATCCTCATCATCGTCACTCGAAGAGAGGTGGAGAGAACGGGGCCTGCGCCAGGGAAGGGGAGCCCTCGACTCTCCGTCGGTCGCCTCAGAGTCAGGACCCTTCTCCCGCTCCTCTTTGTCCTCCTCTTCGCCGGAGGACACGTCCACCAGTCCCTCGGGAGCCGCCACGGGCACGGGCCCGTCCCCATTGAAGACGGGCGTGGACTCCACCACCTGCTCCCAGTCGTCGTGAAGGAACAAGGACACGGGCGCGCCCTCCAACCTTGCTACCTCGCCCCGACCAGAGATTGGAGAACCGCGGTCAAATCCTCGTCACCCAAGGCCGCGGGGCTCGGATGAGGCCTCCACATCGGACGTGAGTACTGCCGAAGTGGAGCCAGCTGGTGCTCCAGGAACTCCCTCAGCAGCGACTTGCCAGTCAGCTTCGCCGAAGCCACGCTGACCGGCCTCAGGTCTGCGTCCATCTTCGCCATTACCGGCTTCGCGCGGGGTCCGTGAGCTCCGCTCGACCCCAGTCGCCGGAGCTCGCAGGCTGCTCCGTGGGCAAGATCAGCCGGGGGTGGACGCGCCCGGCATCTACCAAGACCCACTTGCTCCTGAAGCCCTCAATCCTCTTCCCGGGCTTTGAGATGGCAATGGCCCCGCCATACGCGACGAAGCTTGCACATGCGGAAGGAGAACCGCGAGATACCCGGAGGGAGAAGTAGTGGCGCAGCAAGGCCACTGAAGGCTGCACCCCTACGTGAGCCTCGCAGTACTAGGCAAAGATCGCCAGGAGAAGGACGGAGTTGGGATGGAGATGCAGAGCCTGCAAGTTGTAGTGGCGGAGGACAGAGAAGAAGAACTCGGAGAAAGGAGGCATCAGACCAGCGGCAATGGAGCTCGCGAAGAGAGGATAAGAGGTGCTCCCTCGGCCCTCAGGGGTGGCGGAGCCGGCCTTGAACACCTGCGCCCCGTCGATGCCCTGCGTCGCCGCCATCCGACGCAGCCGAGCAAAGCCCGCCTCCGACATGTTCGGCAGGTCCGGAGCAGACGAGTACCAAGCTTCGGCCGGGGACTGACGAGGCGCCATGGCTTCCTAGGTCACGCGGACGGAGTAGATCTGGGAATTTGGAGGAAGAAGGGGGAGGCGCAAGAAAGGGGATCTGAGCAGCAACCGGAGAAAGCAAAGGGCAAAGCCTAGACAGATGCCATTCCTTTATCAACCAGCGCAGTTGCTGGAACGCTCTAGTCCAATCAACCGCCACGCGGCGCCCAAGGCCGCAGGCTGTTTGGGCCCGCAGTGCTTCGCCCTTGCCCTTTCGCCTCTCAGCATGGCCAAGTCCGAGCGCGCCTTCGGCCCGGGGGCTACTGTCGGCGTTCTGGGAACGGGGGTCCCCAGACTTGCCTGCCTGCGGCCTGCGGCATGGCTCGAAAGGGGGCCCAGCATAGCCCATCTTCATCAACACAAGACCCAAGACCTTCGCGAGGGGCCAAGCCTCGCGGGGCGGACGACACGACGCTTCCTCAGGCGCGGCCTCATCAGGTTGGCTCACGAGGAGGCGGAGAGATCAAGGCGGGGTACCTCACGAGGTGCCCACGACGCAAGCCATGACGACCAAGGGTGCCAGGCGGGCGCCAGCCCGCGCAGTGTCTCCCTTTCCTCTTTGGTGCAAAGGGGGCAAGCGCAGGCGAGAGGATCAAGCAAAGGCATCCATTTCGGTGCAACGAGACCAAGACCAGTCCGACGGTGGGAAGGAGGTCATCATGGAGCCCAGAACGGCGTCACCACAGGGCCTTTGGCAGGCGAGGATCAACTTTAGTCAGGATAAGTGTACCAGATGTTCCCTTTCGAATTGGCCAATTGTTGGCGCCCATCCCGCTCAATATTTGGGAAGAGGCCCAAGGCCTTTGCCTATAAATAGGACTAGCCGCCCCCAGGGTAGAGGATCATCAAGGAAACCAGTTAGAAAGACTCGGGCAGCTGAGAGAGAGAGAGAGAGAGAGAGAGAAGGGTGGCTGAACTCCCCCTAGCAGTTCATCGTCCTAGCCAAGAGCAGACCCTCGAGAGGCTGTTCTTCCCTGTATTGTTCATCATCATCAGCCCGAGAGGCAATCCACCCGCCACACACTGGAGTAGGGTATTACACCACAATGGTGGCCCGAACCAGTATAAACCCTGTGTCTCTTGTGTTGTTCTTTCAGTAGTTTAGATCCTTGCGAGACGGAGAGGTAGAGGGCATAATCTCCGCGCGCACCCCAGAGTTCGAACCTTAAGGGTCTGCCGGAACCCGAAATCCGACAACTTGTTTTTGTTGGGGAGTACTTGGAGTGTCTTGTTGTTGTGGGTGATCAGCCCACGAAGCATCTTGAGCAATTGGCGTCAGAGGACAACCAATGCTGATGAGTTCGCTGTTCGCGAGAACGGGCGATGATACCAAGTTGTGTTCGATCTGAGGAAGAACTACATCATCTTCAACATTGTCATGGTGACCAATGTCTTCAGCAGCGGTGGGGTCAACTGTTGGAATGTTTTCAGCTTCATGATCCTCTGTGGAAGCAGGCTCATGAACAATCATTCGTCGTTCTTGTTGTTCAGATGCAGGGCGAACCATTGAGATAGGTTCAACAACTAAGGGCTCTGTGGGAGCATCCCGATCCTTCTTGGTTTTGCGCTTCTTCTTGGAGGGAGCAGCATCAGAGGCTTCATGATTTTTCCTTTTTCTAGCTTCAGCCTCGGCAGCCCTTGTCTTCTTCAGTTTTGAAGCGGTTGACTTAACCTTTGGCTTCAAGCCGGTCATGCTGCTTGGGAAGACTATGCGTGGCTCTTCCCGCCTTGAAGGTGCAGATTGATCAGTTGACAGCTTCTTCTTCTTTGCATCCATTCTGGGGTCGATTCCAGGACGACCAAGAGCCTTGCGCTTCTCAGCCTCATTGTAGGCTTGCACACACTTGTCAGCCAGGCTCTTCATGCACTCACGAGAACATTTAGCTTCTTCATGCTTCTTGAGAAAGGCTTCTTTGAGCTCATGCAGCATGATCTTGAGGTTTTCGACATCTTGCACGCTGAGCTTTGCCACATGCTTCTTGAACTGAGCTTTCTCATAATCGATCTTGTGCTTCAGTTCAACGATGCGTTGAGCAAGTGCTAGCTCAGAAGCAATGGCGCCATTGAAGGAGACACTAAGGCCAATGGGAAGTTGCAGATCTTCAAAGCTGAGATTTGGGGTGTCAAACCACTCATCAATGAAGTTATGGATGATTGCCACATCAAAGAGAGGCAAATCATTGAAGATCTTTGCTTCTTCCTTGCTCTTGATCAGTTGCTCAAGAGCGTCATCTGAATATCTTCATCGCTGGATAGATCAATGTGCTCTTCTCGCAGAATGGTAGCAGGAGTCAATGTCTGATCAGTATTCTTGACAATTTTCTTTTTCTTCTCCGTCTTCTTGGAGATACGTGATAGATCTTCAGACTGCACACTATCTTCAGGAGGTGCAGTGGCCAGTGGCTTCGCATGTGAAACTTTAGGAGGAGCAGCTGACCTTGAAGCTTTAGTCTTCTTCTGCTTCTGCAGTTTTGGAGTGGGAGCAGGGGCTTCATCAGAATCAGCATCATCTGCAGGTCGATCCACATCTGCCCCTTGAACCTTGATATGAGTAATGAGACCTTCCAAGTCATAGAAGGGCCCAACTAGATTTTGTTCAGCTTCGCGTGTGCCATCGGCACGAGGCGCGGAGGGACCAAGGTTGAAGTCTAACCCCCAAGATTTCTTGTTCTCCTTGGCTGAGTTCTTCGCAAACTGAAAGTTGCGTTTGAACAGATTGTCTTCGTGACACCAGAGTAAAGATGATGGGTCTGCATCAGCTGGTTGTGGCCCACGGACCATGCAAGGATAGAAGCCTTGCTCAATGGCTTCAGCTCTGGACCTGGGTGGAAGATTTCTGTACAAAATATCTCCCCATGGTCGCTTGATGGCATTTTTCTCTGCATATTCCTGGGTCATGAATCTGTGCTTGTACCACTGTTCTGCCCAATATCTTCGAATTCACTGGATTCGAGTCTTGCGCTGATTATAATCCTCTTCAGGATCTGTCTTGTAAAGCTCTGAGAGGTCATCAGGAAAATCTCTTGATGTTCCCCCACGTCGCTGTCTGCCACCCTTCCTTACTGATTTCTCTGCAGCCATGAACTTCAAACTGAATGGCTTCAACATGTTCAAAGGCTTCAAAGGCTTTCGCTTGCTGGACAAATAGGAACTGGCTTCGGGAGAGTTAATGTGATGCTGTAAGAATTCTGCAGACGAATGCAGACTATGAGAACCAAGGGATTCTCCCACGGACATGTACCTGTGACAGCATTAGAGATGCAAGGGAAGGGGAAGAGGTCATATGCATTCTCACAAGATTTTGAAGATAAATCAGTTTGAAGACATTGACCTCATGATGCGAAGACATTCACTTATATGTTGAGAGTTGGTTCCAGATTTGTACGAATCCGCGAATAAGTACAAGTGAGGAATCTAACTAGATATGAAGCTTAAGTGAATATACTAGGCAGTATGAGATGCAGACAGGATAGGTCTAACATTGTATAGGCAGAAACCTATTTTGGTAAACAGGATGAATCTTTGAGGATCAAAAAGACGGTAAAAATAGAGTTGTATTTACCACGCGAAGAACTGCTAGATGGGAAGAGTAGGAGACCGAGCAGTTCAATCCACCGTGCCCTAACTTGGCGACGGAGGACACCTACGGCGACG
>NC_057804.1:20793866-20795280 GCF_018294505.1 Triticum aestivum | reverse complement strand
CGGGCAGCTGAGAGAGAGAGAGAGAGAGAGAAGGGTGGCTGAACTCCCCCTAGCAGTTCATCGTCCTAGCCAAGAGCAGACCCTCGAGAGGCTGTTCTTCCCTGTATTGTTCATCATCATCAGCCCGAGAGGCAATCCACCCGCCACACACTGGAGTAGGGTATTACACCACAATGGTGGCCCGAACCAGTATAAACCCTGTGTCTCTTGTGTTGTTCTTTCAGTAGTTTAGATCCTTGTGAGACGGAGAGGTAGAGGGCATAATCTCCGCGCGCACCCCAGAGTTCGAACCTTAAGGGTCTGCCGGAACCCGAAATCCGACAACTTGTTTTTGTTGGGGAGTACTTGGAGTGTCTTGTTGTTGTGGGTGATCAGCCCACGAAGCATCCTGAGCAATTGGCGTCAGAGGACCACCAATGCTGATGAGTTCGCTGTTCGCGAGAACGGGCGATGATACCAAGTTGTGTTCGATCTGAGGAAGAACTACATCATCTTCAACATTGTCATGGTGACCAATGTCTTCAGCAGCGGTGGGGTCAACTGTTGGAATGTTTTCAGCTTCATGATCCTCTGTGGAAGCAGACTCATGAACAATCATTCGTCGTTCTTGTTGTTCAGATGCAGGGCGAACCATTGAGATAGGTTCAACAACTAAGGGCTCTGTGGGAGCATCCCGATCCTTCTTGGTTTTGCGCTTCTTCTTGGAGGGAGCAGCATCAGAGGCTTCGGGATTTTTCCTTTTTCTAGCTTCAGCCTCGGCAGCCCTTGTCTTCTTCAGTTCTGAAGCGGTTGACTTAACCTTTGGCTTCGAGCCGGTCATGCTGCTTGGGAAGACTATGCGTGGCTCTTCCCGCCTTGAAGGTGCAGATTGATCAGTTGACAGCTTCTTCTTCTTTGCATCCATTCTGGGGTCGATGCCAGGACGACCAAGAGCCTTGCGCTTCTTAGCCTCATTGTAGGCTTGCACACACTTGTCAGCCAGGCTCTTCATGCACTCACGAGAACATTTAGCTTCTTCATGCTTCTTGAGAAAGGCTTCTTTGAGCTCATGCAGCATGATCTTGAGGTTTTCGACATCTTGCACGCTGAGCTTTGCCACATGCTTCTTGAACTGAGCTTTCTCATAATCGATCTTGTGCTTCAGTTCAACGATGCGTTGAGCAAGTGCTAGCTCAGAAGCAATGGCGCCATTGAAGGAGACACTAAGGCCAATGGGAAGTTGCAGATCTTCAAAGCTGAGATTTGGGGTGTCAAACCACTCATCAATGAAGTTATGGATGATTGCCACATCAAAGAGAGGCAAATCATTGAAGATCTTTGCTTCTTCCTTGCTCTTGATCAGTTGCTCAAGAGCGTCATCTGAATATCTTCATCGCTGGATAGATCAATGTGCTCTTCTCGCAGAATGGTAGCA
>NC_057804.1:20791860-20792498 GCF_018294505.1 Triticum aestivum | reverse complement strand
AAATCTCTTGATGTTCCCCCACGTCGCTGTCTGCCACCCTTCCTTACTGATTTCTCTGCAGCCATGAACTTCAAACTGAATGGCTTCAACATGTTCAAAGGCTTCAAAGGCTTTCGCTTGCTGGACAAATAGGAACTGGCTTCGGGAGAGTTAATGTGATGCTGTAAGAATTCTGCAGACGAATGCAGACTATGAGAACCAAGGGATTCTCCCACGGACATGTACCTGTGACAGCATTAGAGATGCAAGGGAAGGGGAAGAGGTCATATGCATTCTCACAAGATTTTGAAGATAAATCAGTTTGAAGACATTGACCTCATGATGCGAAGACATTCACTTATATGTTGAGAGTTGGTTCCAGATTTGTACGAATCCGCGAATAAGTACAAGTGAGGAATCTAACTAGATATGAAGCTTAAGTGAATATACTAGGCAGTATGAGATGCAGACAGGATAGGTCTAACATTGTATAGGCAGAAACCTATTTTGGTAAACAGGATGAATCTTTGAGGATCAAAAAGACGGTAAAAATAGAGTTGTATTTACCACGCGAAGAACTGCTAGATGGGAAGAGTAGGAGACCGAGCAGTTCAATCCACCGTGCCCTAACTTGGCGACGGAGGACACCTACGGCGACG
>NC_057804.1:20774267-20788221 GCF_018294505.1 Triticum aestivum | reverse complement strand
CAAAGCATAGAGACAGACATTAAGTTGAAACCAAGGGATTCAACAAGCATCACTTTATCCATGTGCTGATCCCTTGAGATTGCAACTCTACCTAGACCCAATACCTTGCTTTTACCAGTGTCAGCAAATGTGATGTGACTCTTATCAGATGGACGTAAAGTTGAGTCCATGAGAAGACTTCGATCACCAGTCATGTGATTAGTGCATCCACTGTCCATAATCCATTCTGAAGCACGAGGTGTCATACCCTACAGTACAGTTAGGGGGATAGGCTTCACAAAGAGCATTGTGAAGCATAAACATTTGACGGGCAAGAGGATTATTGAAGCTCAGATCAAGAGTAGGACTGATAGGATGAATGGCAAACGATTCAGGAACAAAATACATAGTAAGACCATTTGGGCATTTGATCTTGCGCCCTACAAGATGTTTTAGGTCCCCAGCAATAGCATTAGACGCCTTTGATTTTCGGCTGGAGACTGAGGGAGTCCCGGATTAGGGGGTGTTCGGATAGCCGGACTATACTTCCCGCCGGACTCCAGGACTATGAAGATACAAGACCGAAGACTTCGTCCCGTGTCCGGAAGGTTCTTTCCTTGGCGTATAAGGCAAGCTAGGCGTGCGGATATTCAAGATCTCCTCCCCATGTAACTGCCTCTGTGTAACCCTAACCCTATCCGGTGTCTATATAAACCGGAGGGTTCTAGTCCGTAGACGATACAATAGACAACACATACAACCAACCATCGTCATACACGATCATACCATAGGCTAGCTTCTAGGGTTAGCCTCCTTGATCTCGTGGTAGATCTACTCTTGTACTACCCCTATCATCAATATTAATCTAGCAGGAGTAGGGTTTTACCTCCATCGAGAGGGCCCGAACCTGGGTAAAACAAAGTGTCCCCTGTCTCCTGTTACCATCCAACCTTGACGCACAGTTCGGGACCCCCTACCCGAGATCCGCCGGTTTTGACACCGACATTGGTGCTTTCATTGAGAGTTCCTCTGTGTCGTCGCTTTTAGGTTCGATGGCTCCTTTGATCATCAACGGCGATAAAGTCCAGGGTGAGACTTTTCTCCCCGGACAGATCTTCGTCTTCGGCGGTTTCGCTCTGCTTGCCAATTCGCTTGGCCATCTGGAGCAGATCGAAAGCTACGCCCCTGGCCGTCAAGTCAGGTTTGGAAGCTTAAACTACACGGCGGATATCCGCGGAGACTTGATCTTCGACGGATTCGAGCCACAGCCAAGCGTGTCGCACTGTCAAAAAGGGCATGATATAGCTCTGCTCCCGAACAGTGTCCTGGAGGCCGCATACGCCCCGGCCCCGATCCTTGATTCGGAGCCCGCTGCGTTCGTTGAGGAAGAACGGTTGGACGTCACCTCAGGGGCTGCGACGTTAAAGGCAATCGAGCCGAACACCGACCCCGCACTCCGCGTTGCCCATTACTCTGAGGAGCCGGATTCTTCTCCGGACTCCGGGCCTTTCACGCCCCCGCCGATCGAATCCGATTGGACGCCTGTAATGGAGTTCACCGCCGCGGACATCTTTCAGTGCTCACCTTTTGGTGACATCCTGAATTCTCTCAAGTCTCTCTCTTTATCAGGAGAGCCCAGGCCATATTATGGCCTGCGAGGTTGGGATTCGGACGATGAAGAAATTCAAAGCCCACCCACCATCCACTTAATAGCCACTGTCGACGATTTAACCGACATGGTTGACTACGGCTTCGAAGACTTCGACGACTTGGACGACGAAGGAGGAGACGAACAACAACCAGCACCTGTAGGGCGCTGGACCGCCACCTCGTCATATGACATATACATGGTGGACGCTCCGAAAGACGGAGATGGTGATGGAACAGCGGAGGATGGCACATCAAAAAAGCATCCCAAGCGCCGCCGTCAGCGGCACCGCTCCAAATCCCGTCAAAGTAAGAACGGTGATTCCGGCACGGGGGATAATACTACCCCGGACACCGCCGAAGAACACCAACCCCGGCAAGACTCGGCACGGGAAGACGGAGAAGCCAGCCTTCATAAGAATGCGGCAGAAAGAGAGGTCGAGGATGACAACTACATGCCTCCCTCCGAAGACGAGGCAAGCCTCGACGACGATGAATTCGTCGTACCGTCAGACCCAGCCGAACAAGAGCGTTTTCAACGCAGACTTATTGCCACGGCCAACAGCCTAAAGAAAAGGCAACAACAGCTTAGGGCTGATCAAGATTTGCTAGCTGACAGATGGATAGACGTCCTTGCGGCCGAAGAGTATGAACTCGGACGCCCCTCCAAAAATTATCCCAAACGCAGGCCGCTTCCCCAATCAGAGGACGAAGCGAATGACATGGCAGACCGGCCACCTCGCGGCCATGACAGAGAGGCCCGACGCACCTTCAAGCCAACCGTACTACGGGGCCGTTCGGCCAGGGCACAAGAAAACGAGCCAGACCTGCGACACGTATTGGAGGACAAAGCAAGACAGACAAGATCGATCTATGGATCGCGCGGACGCCCAACACGTGACGACTTTCAGTCCGGACACAATAAGTCCGGCCGGGCCGAACACAACATGCACAGCTCTGCCGAGCTACGTCGCGACTTAGCCCAATACAGGGGCGCCGCACACCCGTTATGCTTCACAGACGAAGTAATGGATCATCAAATCCCAGAGGGTTTTAAACCCGTCAATATCGAGTCGTATGATGGTACGATAGATCCGGCAGTTTGGATCGAGGATTATCTCCTCCATATCCACATGGCACGCGGCGACGACCTGCACGCCATCAAATACCTCCCACTCAAGCTCAAGGGACCAGCTCGGCATTGGCTTAACAGCCTGCCAATAAATTCAATCGGTTCTTGGGAGGACCTGGAGGCCGCATTCCTGGACAACTTTCAGGGCACTTATGTGCGACCACCGGACGCTGATGACCTAAGCCACATAATCCAGCAGCCAGACGAATTGGCCAGGCAATTCTGGACACGGTTCCTGACAAAGAAAAATCAGATAGTCGACAGTCCGGACGCAGAGGCCCTAGCGGCCTTCAAGCATAATATCCGCGACGAATGGCTCGCCCGGCACCTGGGACAGGAAAAGCCGAAGTCCATGGCAGCCCTAACAACACTCATGACCCGCTTTTGCGCGGGAGAAGACAGCTGGCTAGCTCATAGCAACAACTTATCGAAGAAGTCCGGCAATCCGGATACCAATGACAAAAGTGGCAGGTCGCGTCGAAACAATCAAAAATGCCGCGTAAGCAGCGACAGCAATGAGGATACGGCAGTAAATGCCGGATTCAGAGGCCATAAATCCGGTCAGTGGAAACAGCCATCTAAAAAGAATAACCAGGGCCCGTCTAGTCTGGACCGAATACTCGACCGCCTGTGCCAGATTCACGGCACCCCCGAAGTGCCAGCTAACCACACCAACAGAGACTGTTGGGTGTTCAAGCAGGTAGGCAAGTTAAGAGCCGAACATAAAAACAAGGGGCTAGACAGCGACGACGAGCAGGAGCCCAGGCCGCCGGACAACAAAGGACAGAAGGGGTTTCCCCCACAAGTGCGGATGGTGAACATGATATATGCAACCCACATTCCCAAGAGGGAAAGGAAGCGTGTGCTACGGGACGTATATGCGATGGAGCGAGTCGCCCCAAAGTTCAACCCTTGGTCTTCCTGCCCGATCACTTTTGATCGAAGGGACCATCCCACTAGCATCCGTCACGGCGGCTTTGCCGCATTGGTCCTCGATCCAATCGTTGACGGATTTCATCTTACAAGAGTCCTAATGGACGGCGGTAACAGCCTGAACCTGCTTTACCAGGATACAGTGCAGAAAATGGGCATAGATCCATCAAGGATCAAGCCCACAAGGACGACCTTTAAAGGCGTTATCCCAGGTGTAGAGGACAGTTGCACAGGCTCGATAACACTTGATGTGGTCTTCGGATCTCCGGATAATTTCCGAAGCGAAGAGTTAATCTTCGATATAGTCCCGTTCTGCAGTGGTTATCACGCCCTGCTCGGACGAACTGCATTCGCTAAATTCAATGCGGTTCCGCACTACGCATACCTCAAGCTCAAGATGCTAGGCCCTCGAGGAGTAATTACGGTCAGCGGAAACACTGAACGTTCCATCACTACGGAGCAGCACAAGGCGGCCCTCGCAGCGGAGGTGCAAAGTAGCCTTTTAAGGCAACTCTCTAGTCCGGCCGTTAAAACGCCGGACAATGCGAAACGCGCCCGGAGTAACCTACAACAAGACCACTTGGCACGATCGGAGCAGGCGTAGCAACGCGGCCCCAACCCCATCCATCGCAGCATCGCGGAGCTAGTACCTCGAGTACACAGTTATGCCCTTAAAATTCCATGGGCACGGGGGAAGGGGGCACTTTAGCGGCATGCCTACAATACAGCGTTAAACGTACTAGGGGCTGCCGAACTTTTTTCTTACTTTCAGGACTCCATATTCCGGATAACCTGTTCGGCCTTGCTGCCGCACAAGACGATACAAGGCCCAGGAGAGCAGACAAAGCTACGCCGCGCTACGGAACTCTCAGGTGGTCTCTATTTTGAGCGATATATCTGTTTCGAAATTTCAGCGGCCTGCTCCTGGTCAGGACATGTTAAATAGTCCAGTATTTCCTGCTTATCGCACTTTTTGTATCGTCCGGCTTCGAATAGCCTCTTTATAAGCAATGCATAGATTTGTGTCTATTTTCTGCATTACACTTTTCTTAAATATATATGTTTATTTCATAACATGATCGCACCCGTACACCATGGTACGGCAAACCACGCCAGGGGCTTCATTTCCCTTCTATCTGGATGTGAGAAGTCCGCACACCTTCCCAAGTGCGGCACCCCGAACTTATAGCACTATATGCATCGGCTCCGAGTCATGATTTTGGTCATATGTTGGGTTTGCCCGGCTCCTATGTTTTGGTGCCTTACGTTCCGCTCTATCGGCTAAGGTAGCACTAGGAGAACCGCTGCGATTGTGCCCCAGGTCATGTGGGTGAGCACCTCAGTGGAGAAAGCTAAAACAGACTGTCATGATAGGGCGTGAGACCGGTCGCTGTTCGAGAGGTTTTTTCGAGTCCTTAAAGGCTTATGCCGCTTCGATCGGAGAGCTGGCTAAAACCAGCTAAAAGGCGTGGATAGCGCCCCGAATTCGGCCTTCCGAACTAGGGGCTTCGCCGAAATTTAAAATTATAAAGTTCTATGGCTAAGTGAGAGTGTTCAAGCATTATAGTCCGGTATCCTGGTTTGTTGTGCTGAAGGCCTCCCTCGAAGGACCCAATTATGGGAAAAAGAGCCCTCAGGTTTATCCCGAACACCCCAGCACTAGTTGCATGGGGGCTGAAGTCGACGACTCGCCATCTCTCAATTATTGATAAACGGCCGCACAGAAAACAATATTTTAAATTCAAAGCATTGCTTAAAGCGCATATGAACAAGTTTTCAGCGCACAGGATACAAATGACCGAGTTTACTCAAATATTACATCTCTACTACATTCATCCGCGACAAGTCGAGCTCCAGCAAGAACTTCTTTATAGTAGTTCTCGGGCTTGTGATGCTCCTTCCCCACCGGCGGCCCGTCCTTCACCAGCTTCTCGCCGTTCAGCTTGCCCCAGTGCACTCTCACACGGGCAAGGGCCCTCCGGGCACCCTCGATGCAGGCAGAGCGCTTGATGACCTCAAGCCGTGGATAGGCCTCCACCAGCCGCCGCACAAGCCCGAAGTAGCTCCCTGGCAGGGCCTCCCCAGGCCACAGCCGAACTAAAAGACCATTTATGGCCTGTTCGGCCACCTTGTGGAGCTCGACCAGCTGCTTCAGCTGGTCACTCAAGGGCACAGGGTGTCCGGCCTCAGAGTACTGAGACCAGAACACACTCTCCGCCGAGCTGCTCTCTCCGGCTCGATAGAAAGCGGCGGCATCGGACGCGCTGCGGGGAAGATCGACAAAAGCCCCTGGAGAACTCCGGATTCGGGTAAGAAACAGGTATTTTATTTTTATATTCTTACTTTGCATTAAGAATGCCTTACCCGCTGCTCTCTTCTTCAACTCCTCCAACTCTTGGAGGGCCTTCTGGGCTTCGGCCTTAGCATTCTTGGCGGCCTCAACGGCAGAGATGAGCTCGGTGGCTTGCGTTTTCACGTCAAGCTCCAGAGCCTCATGTTTCTTCATGAGATCTTGCAGCTTCTGCTGCACCTCGCTGCATTCGACCCCAAGCCTCTCTCGCTCGGTGCGCTCCTCGGCCGTCTTCTTCTCGGCCTCGGTGAGCGCCTGCCTCAGGGTGGCCACCTCCGTCGCGGCTCCTGCATTAGGCAGCATATTCCTGTTATTTTTTGCAATCAAGCCTCTCCATGGGCACATTTTTTCTTTTAGAGGTTTTTTCTTACCTTCATTCTCCTTGAGCTGCCCTCTGGCAAGTCCGAGCTCTCGCTCGGACCGCTCAAAGTCCTTCTTCAGGACATCCACCTGCGCAGTTAATGCGGCGGTAGACAGCAGCGAAGCCTGCATACGCATATTTGATCTTTTTGTTAGTCTCCTGCAATAATTATTAGATCCTCTATCCGGCTTTTCTTTCCGAACACCGAACAGAGCATCAGGGGCTACTATCTATGCGGCAATAGATTTAACATATTATCTACTTACTTGAAAGCCTGTCAGAAGGCTAGCGCAAGCTTCATTCAGTCCGCTCTTGGCGGACTGAACCCTTTGGACCACCGTACTCATAACAGTATGGTGCTCCTCGTCGATGGTGGCGCCTTCAAGCGCCTCCATCAAATTGTCCGGCGCCTCTGGTTGGGCAGAGGTCGCCGGGTCCGATGGCTTGCTCCTCTTGGGAGGAGATTACCCACCGCGGGCCGGGACTGTTGAGCCCGGCGCGGTGTCCGGCACAGAGCCGGACTTGGTGCCCTGGGGGGACTTGTCCCCTCCACTCCTGGAGTCCGGGAGGTCGCCGTGAGGCTCCTCCAGGACCATCTCCTCCTGCCCAGGAGTTCGGCGGGACACCACTTCAGCGTCATCTGCCCGGCGGGGGGAGACAGCGGGCGGAACAGAGTTCACGTCCGATGAATCCAGGGAACCACTTGACGAATCGTCAAGTGTGGCCCGGGGCGGCCTGCGCAAATCACATTTAAACATAAGGGAAAGCTGTGCAAATAAAGGAATATCATGAGTAATTCTGGTATCCGAATACTTACGACGTCGCCGGACGCTTGGTCCTTTCCGGCCGCTCCCCATCGTCCTCATTGGAGTCAGGGGAGTAGTCCGGCGGAGGGGTCTTCATCTTCTTCGACCCCTTAGCCGCCCCTGCTGGGGCGGCCTTTCTTTTCTTTCCTCCCCCCATTGGAGGGAGAGGGATCTCTTCTTCCTCCGCTTCACTTGCGTGAGGAGAGGATGTCGCGGACTCGCCGGATGACGAGTCCGACAGCACCACATTGCGGGCGCTCTTTCGAGCCTCGGTGGTCACCTTCTTCTTGGCCCTCTTATCCGGCACCACGTAAGGTGCCGGAGTCAGCAGCTCCTTTAGAAGGGCTGGGGCTGGGTCTTCGGGTAGAGGGGCCCGACAGTTGATGGGTCCGGCTATTGCTCGCCAAGCCTGTCAAAGGTGAAGGGAGTTTAGATCCCGCATGGGGTTAATCCATAAAGAAGAGCTTAACGAGCTTGTCAAAAGTACAGAGAGCTTACCTCGCTACCATTACGCTGCGAGCTGAATCCGCGGTCCTTGGAAGCGGATGCGGGGCACTCGGCGCTTTTGAAGAGCACCTTCCAGACGTCTTCATACGTCGTGTCGAAGAGCCTATTGAGGGTTCGGTGCTGCGCCGGGTCGAACTCCCACAAAGTGAAATCCCGTTGTTGACGCGGGAGGATCCGGCGGACGATCATGACTTGGATCACGTTCACAAGCCTGATTGGCTTGTCCACCAGGGACTGGATGCATGTTTGCAGTCCGGTCACTTCTTCCTCGTTGCCCCACGACAGGCCCGTCTTTGTCCAGGACGTAAGCCGCGTGGGGGGTCCGGATCTGAACTCAGGGGCCGCGCTCCATTTCGGATCACGTGGCTCGGTGATGTAAAACCACCCAGCTTGCCACCCCTTTAGAGTCTCCACAAAGGAGCCCTCGAACCAGAGGACGTTGGCCATCTTTCCAGCCATGGCACCTCCTCACTCCGCCTGGGTGCCGGACACCACCTTGGGCTTGACATTAAAGGTCTTGAGCCAGAGGCCGAATTGGGGGCGGACGCGGAGAAAGGCCTCGCACACGACGATAAACGTCGAGATGTTGACGATGAAGTTCGGGGCCAGATCGTGGAAATCCAGCCCGTAATAGAACATGAGACCCCGGACAAATGGGTGGAGTGGAAAACCTAGTCCGCGGAGAAAGTGGGGAAGAAAAACTACCATCTCATGGGGCTGTGGGGTGGGGAGAAGCTGCCCAGCCTCGGGAAGCCGATGGGCAATGTCCTTGGACAAGTATCCGGCTTTCCTTAACTTTTTCACTTGCTCCTCCGTGACGGAGGAGACCTTCCACTTGCCTCCCGCTCCAGACATTGTTAGGGAAAGGTTGAGGTGAGAAGGGCGAGCTTGGGCGCTAGGGCTTGAGTGCGCAAGAGCTGGGTTGGCAGAGGAGGAAGAAGGCGTAAAGTGAAAGGGCGGATCCTTATCCCCTTATATGGTCGACTACGGTTACACGTCCCCACTCGCCTAATAAAACTCGCTTGCCTCCCAAGCGCCGTGGTAAACGGCACGGTTGGGTTACCCACATCCGTATTAATGAGAATCCCGCTAAAAGGGGCGCACGATCTCTGCTTCGATAAGACGTGCCAAGGAAACCACCTCGTTAAACGTGCGGCGATGCAACAGTAAAAATACTCCATACAGAAGGCTTGGCCGCGATGTCATGATGCATCGCAGGATACGTCAGCAGATTAGATTTGTGTTAACATTATTCTCTATATGGCAATACGTGGAAACTTATTTTGCAGAGCCGGACACTATTTTTTGGTGTTACTCGTCTTCTTGAAGAACTTGGAGGAGGAACCCGCCCTGCAATGCCGAAGACAATTTTCGCGCCGGACTCGTCATTGAAGCCAGGTTCAGGGGCTACTGAGGGAGTCCCGGATTAGGGGGTGTTCGGATAGCCGGACTATACTTCCCGCCGGACTCCAGGACTATGAAGATACAAGACCGAAGACTTCGTCCCGTGTCCGGAAGGTTCTTTCCTTGGCGTAGAAGGCAAGCTAGGCGTGCGGATATTCAAGATCTCCTCCCCATGTAACCGCCTCTGTGTAACCCTAACCCTATCCGGTGTCTATATAAACCGGAGGGTTCTAGTCCGTAGACGATACAATAGACAACACATACAACCAACCATCGTCATACACGATCATACCATAGGCTAGCTTCTAGGGTTAGCCTCCTTGATCTCGTGGTAGATCTACTCTTGTACTACCCCTATCATCAATATTAATCTAGCAGGAGTAGGGTTTTACCTCCATCGAGAGGGCCCGAACCTGGGTAAAACAAAGTGTCCCCTGTCTCCTGTTACCATCCAACCTTGACGCACAGTTTGGGACCCCCTACCCGAGATCCGCCGGTTTTGACACCGACAGAGACCTTTGCCTGCAAGAGAAAGTTAATTCTTCTGAACCACCCACATCTTCAGGGGTGGCTTAGAAGTAATGAGTCTAAGTGCAGCATCTGAGAACTTTGGCTTTGGAGCCCTAGAAAATAGCCTTGCAGTAGATGAATGATACTCATATGAATAAGCAGAAAAGTTCAAAGTTCTGTGAACATAGCGGTTTGAAGACACACGCTCATATTCATAAGTTTGAGTATGATTTCCCTGCAAAACATTAGCGTTAGGGTGACTCAGGTGAGTCCTCTGTCTGTATGAACCCTTTGGACCATATGAAGCCTTAGGTCTGGGTTTGTCTTCTTCCCAGGTGGTGTCATGATGACATTCACTAGAAGATTCTCAAGACAGCTTTTGGGAACCCAGATCTTCTTCATAGGTGGCCCATTCCTGCAGTTAGTACCAATATATCTGGCAAACACTTCACCATTCTGATTCTTGAACAGTTTATAGTTTGCATCAAAGGATTCATCAATGACAACAGGGTTAGCAGAGGTAAAGCCAGAAAGGTGGATGGATCCACCGAAGGTCCCTTTGCAGCAACCCATGTGGTTTTGGGATACTGCTCAGGCTTCCAGTAGGAGCCATCAACATTCATTTTCCTTTCGAACCCAACACCCTCTTTCCTAGGGTTTCGGTTCAGAATCTGCTTTTTGAGGACATCACAAAGTGTCTGATGCCCTTTCAGACTTTTATACATCCCTGTTTCAAGTAATGTCTTCAACCTAGCATTTTCATCAGCAATAGTAGTGGTATCCTCCGCAGAGGGGTTAGTTGCCACATTAGTAGTTGAAGACAGTGCAACAGTAGCAACAGTGGAACATTCAGCAACAGAGGTAGCGTTATCATGCTCAAGACATTTTAGACATGGTGGTTCAAATCCATCCTGAGCGGGACTGATCTGTTAAGCGCGAAGTGACTCATTTTCTTTTTGAAGATCTTCATGAGCTGCTCTCAATTTCTCAAGCTCTTGCTTCCTTTGAAGATAATCATAGGAGAGCTTTTCATGAGTGGTTGACAGTGTTTCATGACGACTTTCAAGTTCTTGGTACATAGCATGAAGATTTTTTATGTCTTCAACTAAGGACTGTGTACGAGTCATTTCCGCGTCCAACAGGTCATCGCTTTTGTCTAACAGTTTTTGAGTATGTTCCATAGCCTTTTGTTGTTCAGTTGCAATTTTAGCAAGTGTTTTATAGCTGGGTTTGGATTCACAATCAGTCATCTTCACTAGATGTTTGAAAGTAAGCATCGCGTGATTTTACCTTGGCACCACGTGCCATGAAGCAGTAGGTGGGAGCAGGGTCGTCCTTGTCATCAGCTTCAGCGTTGGTGTGGAAGTCATTGTCTTCAGTGTTGAAGATGGACTTGGCAACGTAGGCTGTGGCTAGAGCCAGACTTGCGACGCCAGGGTTGGACTCCCCATCAGACTCCACCTCTGCCTCCTCCGAAGCAGACTCCTCCTATGAATCCATCTCCTTGCCAACAAACGCACGAGCCTTGCCAGATGAGCTCTTCTTGTGAGATGAAGACTTGGATGAGGACTTGGAAGAAGACTTTGATGATTTCTTCTTCTTGTTGTCATCAGAATCATATTCCTTGCTCTTCTTATTCTTCTTCTCGTGGTCCCACAGTGGACACTCAGAGATATAGTGTCCCGGTTTCTTACACTTGTGACATGTTCTCTTCTTGTAGTCATGAGTGGAAGCTTCATCATTTCTTGAGCTGGATCGTGAAGACTTTCTGACGCCCTTCTTCTTCGTGAACTTCTGGAACTTCTTCACAAGCATAGCAAGTTCCTTTCCAATGTCTTCAGGATCATCAGAACTGCAGTCAGTTTCTTCTTCAGATGAGGAAACAACTTTTGACTTCAAAGCGCAAGTTCGGCCATAGTTGGGACCATAGATATCTCTTTTCTCAGATAGCTGGAACTCATGTGTGTTGAGCCTCTCAAGTATATCAGACGGATCGAGTGTCTTGAAATCAGGACGTTCTTGTATCATGAGGGCAAGGGTGTCAAAGGAGCTGTCAAGTGATCTCAGTAGTGTCTTGACGATTTCATGCTTGGTAATCTCAGTGGAGCCTAGAGCATGAAGCTCATTTGTGATGTCAGTTAGGCGATCAAACGTGAGCTGGACATTTTCATTGTCGTTTCTCTTGAAGCGGTTGAAGAGGTTGCGAAGAACATTGATCCTTTGATCTCTCTGGGTTGAGACGCCTTCATTGACCTTGGACAGCCAGTCCCAGACTAGCTTCGACGTTTCCAGAGCACTCACGCGGCCATACTGTCCTTTGGTCAGATGACCACAAATGATGTTCTTGGCAGTGGAGTCCAGTTGAATGAACTTCTTGACATCAGCGGGGGTGACACCTTCACCAGTCTTGGGAACGCCATTCTTGACGACATGCCAGAGGTCGACATCACTGGCTTCAAGATGCATGCGCATCTTATTCTTCCAGTAGGGATATTCAGTTCCATCGAACACGGGGCAAGCAGCGGAGACTTTGATTATCCCCGTAGTCGACATAGCTAAAACTCCAGGTGGTTAAACCGAATCACACAGAACAAGGGAGTACCTTGCTCTGATACCAATTGAAAGTGCTAGTTATCGACTAGAGGGGGGTGAATAGGCGATTTTTATGAAAGTCTTCAAAACATGGAAGTTTTGAAGACAAACTATAGAAATGAACCTATTGAAATGCAGCGGAAGATAAACTACACTAAGCAAGCCATAGTCAAGTGTGCAATAACGTGAGAGTATGAAGACTAATAGCAACTAGGTAGTAAGGATCAGGATGGAAGATGGTATGAAGCCAAACTACGAAAATTGTCAGATAGTGAAGACATATAGGTAAAGCAAACAGGCAATGACTCCATGAAGACAAACTCTAAGTAAAGAGAGGGAGACGATAGAACCAGTCACTTGTTGAGGACACAGGATTTGTTGGACCAGTTCCAGTTGCTGTGACAACTGTACGTCTGGTTAGGGATGCTGAGATTCCACTCAGAAGACCGCGTCTTCACCTTATTCCCCTTGAGCTAAGGACACCCAGTCCTCGCCCAATTACTTTGGTAAGTCTTCAAGGTAGACTTCCAAACCTTCACAGACTTCGTTCACCGGCGATCCACAATGACTCTTGGATGCTCAGAACACGACGCCTAACCGGCTGGAGGATTCACAGTCCTCAAGTGTAATAAGTCTTCAGGTCACGCAGACAGAAAGACTTCAGTGATGCCTAACACTCTCTGGCTCTGGGTGTTTGTGCTTTGTCCTCGCAAGGATTTCTCTCTCTCGAAGGCTTCGAGGTGGGTTGCTCTCAAACAACAAAAGCCGTGCACTAACTCTGAGCAGCCACCAATTTATGGTGTAGGGAGTGGGCTATTTATAGCCACTAGGCGACCCGACCTGATATGTCCGAAATGACCCTGGGTCACTAAGGAACTAACATGTGTTCCAACGGTCAGATTTCAAACACACACGGCAACTTTACTTGGGCTACAAGCAAAGCTGACTCGTCCAGCTCTGGATAAGATTTGCTCTCATTGTCTTCGCTTGAAGACATAGGATTTGGGTTGAGCATCACTTCAGTCACTCTGACTTTGTTCACTTGGACCCCACTTAACAGTACGGTGGTTCCTATGACTCAATAAAGAAGAAAAAGAAACAACGAAACGACTAAGTCTTCGCGCTCCATAGTCTTCAATGAATGTCTTCTCATGTCATAGTCTTCAATATGAATATCTTCACATACCACCATTGTCGTCAATGTCTTCATACATTTTTAGGGGTCATCTCCGGTAGGTAAACCGAATCAGTGAGGGACTACTACCTGTGTTATCCTGCAATTCTCACAAACACATTAGTCCCTCAACCAAATTTGTCGTCAATACTCCAAAACCAACTAGGGGTGGCACTAGATGCACTTACAGTCTCCCACTTGCACTAGAGTCAATAATCTAGATTACATAGTAATGATTCTAACACCCATGGAGCCTTGGTGTTGATCATGTTTTGCTCGTGGAAGAGGCTTAGTCAGCGGGTCTGCAACATTCAGATCCGTATGTATCTTGCAAATCTCTATGTCTCCCACCTGGACCAGATCCTGGATGGAATTGAAGCGTCTCTTTATGTGCTTGGTTCTCTTCTGAAATCTGGATTCCTTTGCCAAAGCAAGTGCACCAGTATTGTCACAAAAGATTTTCATTGGACCCGATGCACTAGGTATGACACCTAGATCGGATATGAACTCCTTCATCCAGAATCCTTCGTTTGCTGCTTCCGAAGCAGCTATGTACTCC
>NC_057804.1:20765533-20773447 GCF_018294505.1 Triticum aestivum | reverse complement strand
GGCATTGAGTCTTACTCAACTTCACACCTTGTAACACAGGCAAGAATCCTTTCTTCGCCTGATCCATTTTGAACTTCTTCAAAACTTTTTCAAGGTATGTGCTTTGTGAAAGTCCAATTAAGTGTCTTGATCTATCTCTATAGATCTTAATGCCCAATATGTAAGCAGCTTCACCGAGGTCTTTCATTGAAAAACTCTTATTCAAGTATCCCTTTATGCTATCCAGAAATTCTATATCATTTCCGATCAGCAATATGTCATCCACATATAATATTAGAAATGCTACAGAGCTCCCACTCACTTTCTTGTAAATACAGGCTTCTCCAAAAGTCTGTATAAAACCAAATGCTTTGATCACACTATCAAAGCATTTATTCCAACTCCGAGAGGCTTGCACTAGTCCATAAATGGATCGCTGGAGCTTGCACACTTTGTTAGCTCCCTTTGGATCGACAAAACCTCCCGGTTGCATCATATACAACTCTTCTTCTAGAAATCCATTCCGGAATGCAGTTTTGACATCCATCTGCCCAATTTCATAATTATAAAATGTGGCAATTGCTAACGTGATTCGGACAGACTTAAGCATCGCTACGGGTGAGAAGGTCTCATCATAGTCAATCCCTTGAACTTGTCGAAAACCTTTTGTGACAAGTCGAGCTTTGTAGACAGTAACATTACCGTCAGCGTCAGTCTTCTTCTTAAAGATCCATTTATTCTCAATTGCTTGCCGATCATCGGGCAAGTCAACCAAAGTCCACACTTTGTTCTCATACATGGATCCCATCTTAGATTTCATGGCTTCAAGCCATTTTGCGGAATCTGGGCTCACCATCGCTTCTTCATAGTTCGTAGGTTCATCATGATCTAGTAGCATGACTTCCAGAACAGGATTACCATACCACTCTGGTGCGGATCTTACTCTGGTTGATCTACGAGGTTCGATAGTAACTTGATCTGAAGTTTCATGATCATCATCATTAGCTTCCTCACTAATTGGTGTAGGTGTCACAGAAACCGGTTTATGTGATGTACTACTTTCCAATAAGGGAGCAGGTACAGTTACCTCATCAAGTTCTACTTTCCTCCCACTCACTTCTTTCGAGAGAAACTCCTTCTCTAGAAAGTTTCCGAATTTAGCAACAAAAATCTTGCCTTCGGATCTGTGATAGAAGGTGTATCCAATAGTCTCCTTTGGATATCCTATGAAGACACATTTCTCCGATTTGGGTTCGAGCTTATCAGGTTGAAGCTTTTTCACATAAGCATCGCAGCCCCAAACTTTAAGAAACGACAACTTTTGTTTTTTGCCCAACCATAGTTCATAAGGCGTCGTCTCAACGGATTTCAATGGTGCCCTATTTAACATGAATGCAGCCATCTCTAAAGCATAACCCCAAACGATAGCGGTAAATCTGTAAGAGACATCATAGATCGCACCATATCTAGTAAAGTACGATTACGACGTTCGGACACACCATTACGCTGTGGTGTTCTGGGTGGCGTGAGTTGCGAAACTATTCCGCATTGTTTCAAATGTACACCAAACTCGTAACTCAAATATTCTCCTCCACGATCAGATCGTAGAAATTTTATTTTCTTGTTACGATGATTTTCAACTTCACTTTGAAATTCTTCGAACTTTTCAAATGTCTCAAACTTATGTTTCATTAAGTAGATATACCCATATCTGCTTAAATCATCTGTGAAGGTGAGAAAATAATGATATCCGCCACGAGCCTCAACATTCATCGGACCACATACATCTGTATGTATGATCTCCAACAAATCTGTTGCTCTCTCCATAGTACCGGAGAACGGTGTTTTAGTCATCTTGCCCATGAGGCATGGTTCGCAAGTACCAAATGATTCATAATCAAGTGGTTCCAAAAGTCCATCAGTATGGAGTTTCTTCATGCGCTTTACACTGATATGACCTAAACGGTAGTGCCACAAATAAGTTGCACTATCATTATCAACTTTGCATCTTTTGGTTTCAACACTGTGAATATGTGTATCACTACTATCGAGATTCAACAAAAATAGACCATTCTTCAAGGGTGCATGACCACAAAAGATATCACTCATATAAATAGAACAACCATTATTCTCTGATTTAAATGAATAACCGTCTCGCATCAAACAAGATCCAAATATAATGTTAATGCTCAATGCTGGCACCAAATAACATCTATTTAGGTCTAAAACTAATCCCAAAGGTAGATGTAGAGGTAGCGTGCCGACCGCGATCACATCGACTATGGAACCATTTCCCACGCGCATCGTCACCTCGTCCTTAGCCAATCTTCGCTTAATCCGTAGTCCCTTTTTCGAGTTGCAAATATTAGCAACAGAACCAGTATCAAATACCCAGGTGCTACTGCGAGCATTAGTAAGGTACACATCAATAACATGTATATCACATATACCTTTTTTCACCTTGCCATCCTTCTTATCCGCCAAATACTTGGGGCAGTTCCGCTTCCAGTGACCAGTCTGCTTGTAGTAGAAGCACTCAGTTTCAGGCTTAGGTCCAGACTTGGGTTTCTTCTCCTGAGCAGCAACTAGCTTGTTGTTCTTCTTGAAGTTCCCCTTCTTCTTACCTTTGCCCTTTTTCTTGAAACTAGTGGTCTTGTTGACCATCAACACTTGATGCTCCTTCTTGATTTCTACCTCCGCAGCTTTTAGCATTGCGAAGAGCTTGGGAATAGTCTTTTCCATCCCTTGCATATTATAGTTCATCACAAAGCTCTTGTAGCTTGGTGGCAGTGATTGGAGAATTCTGTCAATGACGCTATCATCCGGAAGATTAACTCCCAGCTGAATCAAGTGATTATTATACCCAGACATTTTGAGTATATGCTTACTGACAGAACTATTCTCCTCCATCTTGCAGCTGTAGAACTTATTGGAGACTTCATATCTCTCAATCCGGGCATTTTCTTGAAATATTAAATTCAACTCCTGGAACATCTCATATGCTCCATGATGTTCAAAACGTCGTTGAAGACCCGGTTCTAAGCCATAAAGCATGGCACACTGAACTATAGAGTAGTCATCAGCTTTGCTCTGCCAGACGTTCATAACATCTGGTGTTGCTCCAGCAGCAGGCCTGGCACCCAACGATGCTTCCAGGACGTAATTCTTCTGTGCAGCAATGAAGATAATCCTCAAGTTACGGACCCAGTCCGTGTAATTGCTACCATCATCTTTCAACTTTGCTTTCTCAAGGAACGCATTAAAATTCAACGGAACAACAGCACGGGCCATCTATCTACAATCAAACATAGACAAGCAAGATACTATCAGGTACTAAGTTCATGATAAATTTAAGTTCAATTAATCATATTACTAAAGAACTCCCACTTAGATAGACATCCCTCTAATCCTCCAAGTGATTACGTGATCCATATCAACTACACCATGTCCGATCATCACGTGAGATGGAGTAGTTTCAACGGTGAACATCAATATGTTGATCATATCTACTATATGATTCACGCTCGACCTTTCGGTCTCTGTGTTCCGAGGCCATCTCTGTTATATGCTAGGCTCGTCAAGTTTAACCTGAGTATTCTGCGTGTGCAACTGTTTTGCACCCGTTGTATTTGAACGTAGAGCCTAGCACACCCGATCATCACGTGGTGTCTCAGCACGAAGAACTTTCGCAATGGTGCATACTCAGGGAGAACACTTTTACTATGATAATTTAGTGAGGGATCATCTTATAATGCTACTGTCAATCAAATCAAGATAAGATGCATAAAAGATAATCATCACATGCAATCAATATAAGTGATATGATATGGCCATCATCATCTTGTGCTTATGATCTCCATCTTTGAAGCACCGTCATGATCACCATCGTCACCGGCGCGCCAATCTTATGCTTCTACGACTATCGCTACCACTTAGTGATAAAGTAAAGCATTACAGGGCGATTGTATTGCATACAACAAAGCGACAACCATATGGCTCCTGCCGGTTGCCGATAACTTGGTTACAAAACATGATCATCTCATACAATAAAATATAGCATCTCATACAACATGCCCTGCAAAAACAAGTTAGACGTCCTCTACTTTGTTGTTGCAAGTTTTTACGTGGCTGCTACGGGCTAAGCAAGAACAATTCTTACCTACGAATCAAAACCACAACGATAGTTTGTCAAGTTGGTGTTGTTTTAACCTTCGCAAGGACCGGGCGTAGCCACACTCGGTTCAACTAAAGTTGGAGAAACTGACACCTGGCAGCCACCTGTGTGCAAAGCACGTCGGTAGAATCAGTCTCGCGTAAGCGTACGCGTAATGTCGGTCCGAGCCGCTTCATCCAACAATACCGTCGAACCAAAGTATGACATGATGGTAAGCAGTATGACTTATATCGCCAACAACTCACTTGTGTTCTACTCGTGCATATGACATCTACGCATAAAACCAGGCTCGGATGCCACTGTTGGCGAACGTAGTAATTTCAAAAAAAATTCTACGCACACGCAAGATCATGGTGATGCATAGCAATGAGAGGGGAGAGTGTTGTCTAGGTACCCTCGTAGACCGATAGCGGAAGCGTTATAACAACGCGGTTGATGTAGTCGTATGTCTTCACGGCCCGACCGATCAAGCACCGAAACTACGGCACCTCCAAGTCCTAGCACGCGTTCAGCTTGATGACGATCCCCGGACTCCCATCCAGCAAAGTGTCGGGGATGAGTTCCGTCAGCACGACAGCGTGGTGACGATCTTGATGTTCTACATTTGCAGGGCTTCGCCTAAGCACCGCTACGATATGACCGAGGTGGAATATGGTGGAAGGGGGCACCGCACATGACTAAGGAACGATCACGAAGATCAACTTGTGTGTCTTGGGGTGCCCCCTTGCCCCCGTATATAAAGGAGGGAGGGGGAGGTGCGGCCGGCCCCTAGGGGTGCGCCTGGAGGAGTCCTACTCCCACCGGGAGTAGGACTCCACCCTCTTGCCTTGTTGGAGAAGGAAAGGGGAAGGAGGAAAGAGGAAAGGGGGGCGCCGCCCCCCCTTCCTTGTCCTATTCGGACTAGGGGGGAGGGGGCGCGCGGCCTGCCCTGGCCGGCCCTCCTCTTCTCCCTTAGGGCCCATGTAGGCCCATTAACCCCCGGGGGGGTTCCGGTAACCCCCCGGTACTCCGGTAAAATCCCGATTTCACCCGGAACGATTCCGATATCCAAATATAGGCTTCCAATATATCAATCTTTATGTCTCGACCATTTTGAGACTCCTCGTCATGTCCGTGATCACATCCGGGACTCCGAACAACCTTCGATACATCAAAACATATAAACTCATAATGAAACTGTCATCGTAACGTTAAGCGTACGGACCCTACGGGTTCGAGAACAATGTAGACATGACCGAGACACATCTCCGGTCAATAACCAATAGCGGAACCTGGATGCTCATATTGGCTCCCACATATTCTACGAAGATCTTTATCGATCAGACCGCATAACAACATACGTTGTTCTCTTTGTCATCGGTATGTTACTTGCCTGAGATTCGATCGTCGGTATCTCAATACCTAGTTCAATCTCGTTACCGGCAAGTCTCTTTACTCGTTCCGTAATACATCATCTCGCAACTAACTCATTAGTTGCATTGCTTGCAAGGCTTAAGTGATGTGCATTACTGAGAGGGCCCAGAGATACCTCTCCCACAATCGGAGTGACAAATCCTAATCTCAAAATACGCCAACCCAACATGTACCTTTGGAGACACCTGTAGAGCTCATTTATAATCACCCAGTTACGTTGTGACGTTTGGTAGCACACAAAGTGTTCCTCCGGTAAACGGGAGTTGCATAATCTCATAGTCATAGGAACATGTATAAGTCATGAAGAAAGCAAATAGCAACATACTAAATGATCAAGTGCTAAGCTAACAGAATGGGTCAAGTCAATCACATCATTCTCCTAATGATGTGATCCTGTTAATTAAATGACAACACATGTCTATGGTTAGGAAACATAACCATCTTTGATCAACAAGCTAGTCAAGTAGAGGCATACTAGTCACACTCTATTTGTCTATGTATTCACACATGTATTATGTTTCTGGTTAATACAATTCTAGCATGAATAATAAACATTTATCATGATATAAGGAAATAAATAATAACTTTATTATTGCCTCTAGGGCATATTTCCTTCACCAAGATGGGATCTCGTGGGTACAGAAGGTTGCGACGGTGGAATTAGGTTTTTGGCTCCGTCTCTGATCGTTTGGGGGTACGTAGGTATATATAGGAGGAAGAAGTACATCGGTGGAGCTTCATGGGCCCCATGAGGGTGGGGGGACTTGCCCTGGGGGAGGGGGGTAGGCGCGCCCCCTACCTCGTGCCCACCTCGAAGCTTCCTTGGCGTAGGGTCCAAGTCTCCTGGGTCATATTCGGTGAGAAAATCACGTTCCCGAAGGTTTCATTCCGTTTGGACTCTGTTTGATATTCCGTTTCTTCGAAACTCTGAAATAGGCAAAAATAGCAATTCTGGGCTGGGCCTCCTGTTAATAGGTTAGTCCCAAAAATAATATGAAAGTGGAAAATAAAGCCCAATATGGTCCAAAAACAGTAGATAATATAGCATGGAGCAATCAAAAATTATAGATATGTTGGAGACGTATCAAGGGGCGGCGGCCATAGGGGAACCCTAGATGGGTTTGGGCGCGCCCACCCCTAGGAAACTTACCCCCAAGCCGGAAGGGGCGGCTTCCCTAGGGGAGGCGCCCCCACCTCTCCAGGTTACGTGAGAGGGGTTGGGAGGGGCGCGCAGCCCCTTAGTGGGCTGGTGTGCCCCCTCCCCTTGGCCCATAAGGCCCCCAACGCTTGCCGTGGCCTGCGAAACACCTTTCGATCACGCTGGTCGTCACCCGGTACTCCCAGAACAATTCCGGACTCCCATACCCTTCATCCAATATATCGATCTTCACCTCCGGACCATTCCGGAGTTCCTCGTCACGTCCAAGATCTCATCCGGGACTCCGAACAACCTTGGTAACCACATACTATTCCCATTACAACTCTAGCGTCACCAAACCTTAAGTGTGTAGACCTTACGGGTTCGGGAACCATGCAGACATGACCGAGACACCTATCCGGCCAATAACCAATAGCGGGATCTGGATGCCCATATTGGCTCCCACATGTTCCACGATGATCTCTTCGGATGAACCACGATGTCGGGGATTCAATCAATCCCGTATACAATTCCCTTTGTCCATCGGTATGTTACTTGCTCGAGATTCGATCGTCGGTATCCCCATACCTCGTTCAATCTCGTTAACGGCAAGTCTCTTTACTCGTTCCGTAACGCATGATCCCGTGGCTAACTCCTTAGTCACATTGATCTCATTGTGATGATGCATTACCAAGTGGGCCCAGAGATACCTCTCCGTCATACGGAGTGACAAATCTCAGTCTCGATTTGTGCCAACCCAACAGACACTTTCGGAGATACCTGTAGTGCACCTTTATAGCCACCCAGTTACATTGTGACGTTTGATACACCCAAAGCACTCATACGGTATCTGGGAGTTGCACAATCTCATGATCTCAGGAAACGATGCTTGACATTAGAAAAGCTCTAGAAAACGAACTACACGATTTTGTGCTATGCTTAGGATTGGGTCTTGTCCATCACATCATTCTCCTAATGATGTGATCCCGTTATCAACGACATCCAATGTCCATGGTTAGGAAACCACAACCATCTATTGATCAACGAGCTAGTCAACTAGAGGCTCACTAGGGACATGTTGTCATCTATGTATTCACACATGCATTACGGTTTCCGGTTAATACAATTATAGCATGGACAATAGACAATTATCATGAACAAGGAAATATAATAATAACCATTTTATTATTGCCTCTAGGGCATATTTCCA
>NC_057804.1:20763403-20765473 GCF_018294505.1 Triticum aestivum | reverse complement strand
CCCCCCCCCCCGCATCGTCTCACCACGAGCTAGCCCCACATTACCTCCCATCGACAACTCCACATCGCCCACTCCTTGCTCTCCACGTGGTCCGTTTTCGCCCATGGGACCGCCTCGCGCACCCATCTCCTCCTTGCTCACCCTTACAAATCCGGCTTTCACCTACCTAAGGAGCACATCAATCTAGATCTTAGGCCCGGTCCTCTATTTGTACCGTTGTAATGTGCATCTATACACTGCTAGACAATGAACCGAATATAGACGCAATCACACAATCCAACTAATATGATCCCTATTTTGACGCAAAACACGTTATATAGGAGCTCCGGTCCAATAGGATCTCGGTTCGACAGGTTTGCTCATGAGAAAATCCTATATGCCGCATATTGCGGCAAAGAGTCGTGCTTTCGCGTAGAACCGAGCTAGCGACCTGATATATGGGCAGACCCATTTTAGCAGTCAGGTGCTCCCGATTTTCGTAACCTGTGAGAAGTTCATGTTCGGGTTTTTTCTGTTTTGGAAACCTTCAAGAAGGTTCCTGAACCATTTTTTAAATTTCATGTTGATTACTTTTACTTGTTTTTTTTATTTTTTACCCTTTTTCTTATTTTCTTTATCATAAATTTGAAAATTTCAAAAAAGTTCACAATTTCCAAGTTTGTACAAAAAATTAAAATTTATTTAAAATTTCAAAAATTTGTTCATACTTTTAAAAAAATATTCACGTTTTTTTCAAACAAAATTTAAGTAAATGTTCGAAAATTCGATAAATGTTAGGAATTTCGAATTTTTGTTCATTTTTTAAAGGTGTTCAGAATTTAAAAAATAATATGTTTTTCAAAAAAGTTCATGTTATCAGAAATTTTTTTGAGTTTCAATTAATATTCCAACTTCAAAAAAAATCATGGATCGAAAAAATGTTCCAATTTTTTTGATCAACTGTTCCAATTTATAGACTGTGCACATCTCGCTCCCGCTCTGTACGCAATTGACCGGTCCAGCAGGACGCCGCCTGTGTGCTGACGAACCAGATATCCAAACGCGTTTTTATTATTATCAGAAAAAGAAAAGATATCCAAACGCGTAAAGGAGGAAATAGACTAGGCCAAGGATCGGCCAGAATCCAGCTCTGGCTTTGCCGTTTCCCGGTCGCGGTCGGAACCGGCTGGGACGCGCTTTAGCCACGGCCCCCTGGAAATATATATATAGTATATATGTGTGTTTGCAAGAGCTATCCCACCATCGACATATCTCGTTCATATTGAATCTCCGAGCAAGAACGCCGGCATCATCGTCCGTATCTGTTTCACAAGGAAGCCATACATACGCACCGATCAATATCCATGGCCCTGCTAGCGGCGCACGCTGACATCCTCGCGTGCGTCCTCGGCCATCTCGCGCCGCGCAGCCTCGCTGTGTCCCGCAGTGTCTGCAAAGGCTGGCGCGCCATTGTCGACGACTACCGCCTGCTGCGGACGGACCTCCTCCCGCTCTCGCTCCACGGTATCTTCTTCATGGAGGAGCTCTGTCCAGACCCACCAAAGCTCTTCGCAAACCCACTCACAAAGCACAGAATTGACGACGCAAGCCTTGGTTATGTCAAGAACGACGAGGGTTCATTTATCGAGAATCACTGCAACGGGCTTCTCTTGCTTTGGAACCACCTCGTGGTTAATCCGGCGACTCGTCAATGGGTGCGTTTGCCTCCGCCCCCGCCTAGGTGCACAGGGATGGAGGACTTTCGCAACGACGTGTGCCTTGTTTATGACCCCACCGTGTCGCCGCACTACGATGTGCTTCTTCTTCCTTGTGTCTCCTACGGTCTTCTTGATTGCGCAACAACAATATTCACGGAGGAATCGGAGTGGCCGCCCTTGGCCTACCCAATACAAGTCTTCTCTTCAAGGACATGGAGATGGGAGGAGAGGTCGTTGGCCCGGAGAGGAGAGGCTGCAGGGACCATCGCTGACATGGATCCATATAGGGATTATGAACACCGTTATGCCGTCTACTGGAAAGGAGCGATCTATGTGCATTGTCAAAATGACTCCATTTTACGGTATGCATCTG
>NC_057804.1:20759351-20760014 GCF_018294505.1 Triticum aestivum | reverse complement strand
ATATATATATAGGGTGTGTTTTAAACGACTTGTTACCTATATATGTTCATGAATGCTTAAAGCAGATAACTGTAACAGCCTACTCCGATCTTAATTCTATTTCCTTCATACGTGTTTTTTTAATGGAATGTGCATTAGAATATTGAATGGTTTTACCAAGCATATGTGAACAATCAGACGCGGATGTGCTACACTTGTACTTGTTGCTCCCAACGAAATAATGAATTATGAAAGAACCGACTAATGTGTTGTTTGTATCGACGGGACATTCGTTTATATACTGACTATGTATGTGCTCGTGCTTTGCCACGTGAGTCAAATTTTGTAATGCTATAGGAGCATATACATTGGCCTTATCCGGTGCGATTAGCCCCCCACCACTCGTTCCCCATCTCCCCGGCCACCCCTCCGCCCCACCCTCGACCCGCGCCGCCGCCCGATCCAGTGCTCCGCCCGCCGCCGCCTTTCCCTTCCCTTGCTCCGGCTGTCGCCGCCGCCCCACCCGCGCTCTGGCCTGCAGCCGCCCTTCCCTCGCCCCTCCCCGCCGCCGCCCACCCGCGCTCTGCCCCAGCCTAGTCGTCTCGCCCCGCGCCGCCGCCGCCCTTCCCTACACATCCTGTCAGGCGCCTCACATCCTTAAATGTCCTTGGCGCTCGGATCTGC